>NC_082668.1:46435378-46738409 GCF_025265405.1 Mesoplodon densirostris
ATCCAAATATGCTTGTTCCTTTTGGGGGTCAAAAATTGGCTGAAGAGGTAAGTAGAGTAGAAAAATCCAGACAAATCTGAGAGAATCAAAGAACGTTGGGGCTGGTGCCCTGATTCCTATGTAGCATGGAAAGTCAGAAAGCTTTAAGAGAATTCCTCTGCTTGACGTGGTCCTATATCTAATATGATGTCAGAGCAGTTGAGTAGCAATGACTAAGAAGGTACCTAGACTAAGGGC
This sequence comes from Mesoplodon densirostris, assembly GCF_025265405.1. Lineage (NCBI taxonomy): Eukaryota > Metazoa > Chordata > Mammalia > Artiodactyla > Ziphiidae > Mesoplodon > Mesoplodon densirostris. Next base: position 46,435,616 of record NC_082668.1, read on the forward strand.
ATCCACATTCGATCCAGAACTCTCCAGATAGTTTGTGAGAAAGTGTCCAAGAGCCACCAGGTCTCCAAGGGAGGACAGCTTGTTGAATGTGCTGCTGGATTGGTTGCTAGGTATAGATGAGGATGACAAAGTACAGGGGCCTCTTAACTGAAGTCAATAGTGCTGTCATCAATAACACGTGTCAGAACAATGCTCCAAAAACCAGGTGAAAACAGCAATATATCAGTGCCCATACATACAGGATGCTCAGTCACCAGGGAGCCCAGCTAAATTAAAGCAGATGCATCAAGAGGAAAAGATGAGGCCCTGAGACCAGGCAGTACAAACCATGTCAAGAAGAAGGCTGGGAGGGACGACCAGAAAACACTCTTTAATGCCAGGAAGCTGGGTGAGCTTCTCTGCTCAGATTCATTTAGAAAAGCAGAGAGGGGGAGAGCCTTTCTGAAGTGAGAAATACTGAAAAAGTAATAACCTCCCCCAAACCCTAAATTTTTTGTGATGTCTAATTTAGTTGTATTTTTTAAATTGTTGTAAAAAAACCACATAACGTAAAATTTACCACCTTGGCTTCCCTGGTGGCGCAGTGGTTGAGCATCTGACTGCCAATGCAGGGGACACAGGTTCGAGCCCTTGTCTGGGAAGATCCCACATGCCGCGGAGCAACTAGGCCCGTGAGCCACAACTACTGAGCCTGCGCATCTGGAGCCTGTGCTCCGTGACAAGAGAGGCCGCGATAGTGAGAGGCCCGCGCACAGTGATGAAGAGTGGCCCCCGCTTGCCACAACTAGAGAAAGCCCTTGCACAGAAACGAAGACCCAACACAGCCAAAAATAAATAAATAAATATTAAAAAAAAATTTACCACCTTATACATATATACAATGGGATATTACTCAGCCATAAAAAGGGATGAAATTGGGTCATTTGTAGAGATGTGGATGGATCTAGAGTCTGTCATACAGAGTGAAGTAAATCAGAAAGAGAAAAATAAATATCATATATTAATGCATATATGTGGAACCTAGAAAAAAGGTACAGATGAACCGGTTTACAGGGCAGAAATACAGATACAGATGTAGAGAACAACCCTATGGACACCAAGGGGGGGAAAGCGGTGGAGGGTGGTGGTGGTGGTGGGATGAATTGGGAGATTGGGATTGACATGTATACACTGATGTGTATAAAATGGATGACTAATAAAAACCTGCTGTATAAAAAAATAAATAAAATAAAATTCAAAAAAAAATTTACCACCTTAGCATTTTTAATTGTGCATTTCGGTAAAGTTAACTATATTCACATGTTATGCAACAGAGCTCTAGAAATTTTTTTTATCTCATAAAAACAGAAACTCTATACACATCGAACAACTCCCTATTCCCATCACCTTCCCCACCACTGCCACCTACAACCTCTGGTTGACACCATTCTACTTTCTGTTTCTACGAGTTTTGAGTACTTTAGATATCTCATATAAGTGGAATCATACAGCATTTATCTTTTTTTTAAGTCTTTATTGAATTTGTTACAATATTGCTTCTGTTTTATGTTTTGTTTTTTTGGCAGCAAGGCATGCCAAAAAGTCTTAACCACTGGGCTGCCAGGGAAGTCCCTAGTACTTATCTTTAAAAAGCCTAAAAATTTCCCTAGAAAACAGGTAACTTTGATTAGCAAGCTTAAGCATTTTCCATCATTAGAAGGAGAGGAGGTTTAAAAGCAAGAATGGATCAGTTAAAGAAAATAATGAAAGCTACATCTCTTCATCCCCAGTTTGTGACATTACAACTCTAGCCCACTAGATGTGGGGTCACATCACGGACCCTAAGAAAGAAAGTGATTCATCAAACTCTGGCGCTTGACTCTCAGGCTCAAGAGCAGCATGAATATCACTGAGCCCTGTCTTGTGTGAAGCTAACATAGCTCCACTATCGTTTTTTCAGTCCTTTTAAACTGTTAACTCCCACATTACTAACTGTAGGTATTCCTTCTACCCTTGCTTTGGAATTCATTCTCTAAATATGTCTCAATTCACTGCATTTAAGACTTTAGTTGTCTCTGCCTTCCCCCTCAAAAAGTCTCAATACTATGAAAATGCAGAGTCCAAGCAAAGGTCCAAGTTCTCCATAGGATTTTTTTCTCCCAAGTTTCTGGCCCTGGCCTCAGGCTGACTTGGATCTCTAATCTAAGATTTGTAATCACTCTATGTTGCAGATGTAGGCTGTGTCTAACATCTTGGGCATCCTAGACAGGTTCTGAATGACTACAGCATTTGGTGTAAATAAATATTACTGTGGACCATGTCCATCCTCCAGTGTAGGTAGCTATGGCAAAGAATCAGATCAAGTCATAGAAAGCCAATCAAGTCTGACTACTCTGTGGGTAGACTTCAAGGATGTCTGATCCTTGGGGGTTGAGTCATTTCAGGTCTCACTGGAACTTTCTCCCAGTTCAAGGAATCATCAACAACATCATTATCAAGAAGCTATTTGGCCTTCTCTGAAAATAAAATGAGACTTCATACCTTCTTAGTTGACAGTTTATCTGTTGCGTTGTGCTATGGATTTCAAAGATAGATATAATATATAAATGTTTCTTTTATAAATTGCCAAAATGTATTTAATAGCAGAGAGTAATTCCTGTGCGTTTATATTGTGGATTAAATAATGCTTCACCTTGCAGTTCCAGCAGTTTTAATTTTATCAGTTATGTTTAGAAGGAACACTAGATACAGATCTTGCATAGGGTCTTATGGTCTGTAGTACTCAAGTAATGGTAGTTGAAAATGAAATTTTGCTAAAAATAATATATCTGAATCCATTCTACACCATACCAAAGGAATAACTAAATAAAGCACTTTTAATTTTCTAATAAAATTGAAAATAGGTCATAGTCTTAAATCCAGGACCTTTCAAAACTTTGATGACAAAAGAGAAATACTGTTAAGAATCTGGAACTCTTGACTTAACCAAACTATTTCACCACGTCAAAGGATAATGTACTAGGATGCCACTGTTTACACTTTCTTTCCAAAATACTTAATGAAAATGATAGTTTTTAATGTAAAAAGAACCTATTTTAATGCTACAAATAAGGCTTGTTTCTTCAGTGGCAGCTTCATTTAACCAGAAAAATGAATCTTCTGGGTTCTGCAGTCTTGTAGGATATAGTCTGATGCAAGCCCTGACTTTCCTAAATCCAAACACGCTACAAAGATCAAGTCAGCTGCGCTGTGCTGTGGCTCACAGCCACATTGTGATTTGGGGAGCACATAGTTGGCCGGGTTGCACTGTGCTCTGTCCAAGACAACTCTAGCTAGGATCTTGCCAGCAGTAGGCAGCAATATGTCTTGATAGTTGCCTCAGTGAGTCTTATTGCTTGGAGTAATAAAAATAACCAAGCACTTTAGATCAAAGATTTATTATAACAGAAATGTAAAACCCAAAAAATTAGATAATTTTCTTAAACTTTTCCACTGAAGTGCACTGAATTTTTCACTGCAGTGGTGTGCCCACTTTGGAAAACAGTTTGTCCATTTCTTATAAAAGTAAACTTATTCATCCTATGACCTAGAAATTCCATTTACCCAAGAGAAATAAATACACATATCTACAGAAAAGCCCAAATGCAAACATTCAAAGTTGTTTCACTCATGATAGCCTAAAACAGGAAACAACCTCAATGTCCATTACCTGCTGAAAGGATAAACTAATTGTGGTACATCCGTAAAATAGAGAACAACTGAACAATTATTGATACATGCAGCAACGTGGAGGAATCTCATAACATAATCTCTTACGTTAAACAGAAGAAGCCAGACACAAAAGGCTCCATATTGTTTGAATCCACTTATATTACATTCTAGACAAAGGCAGTATACTAGGAACAGAAACAAATCAGTGGTTGCTAGAAGGTGAGGGTGGGTAAAGAGATTGACTGCAAAGTGGCGGGAGGGAAATTTTTATGGTAATGGAAATATCCTATATCTTAAACACATGCACAACTGTGTATGTGTGTCCCAACTCTTCAAACTTTACACTTTAAAAGGGTACATTTATTTTATACAAATAAGACCTCAATAAATCTGCCTTTTGGGAAATTGGGTAGGGACAATGAGTCGGGGAATAGATGAAACAAGACTGGCCATGGGCCGAAATGATTAAATCTGGGTAATAGGTCACTGGGGATTCACTAAACTATTCTACTTCTGAATATGTTTAAACTTTTCAATAATTAACAGTTAAAAATTTTTTTGCACCATAGACTGCTAGGCTTGCACCATTTATAGTCCTCCAATAATCTTGCCCCACTTTTCCCTGTGCCAAAGTATAAAACTTGTGGAACCTCATGCAACTGATCAAAAAAAAAAGTCCATTAGCTATTTTTTCAACATTTGTATATGTATATATACAAATACATATATACACACACACACACACACACACACACACACACACATATACAAATTAACAATCATGAAAACTACCTTAAAAGCCATAGTCAATTAAATTATGGTCAGGATTTTTTAAATTAAGTTCATTAGAGGCAAAAATATGTAAATGCACCTCTATATTTATTGCTATAGGTCTTTAAAATTTTAAAAATTAATTTATTAATTTATTTATTTTTGGCTGCATTGGGTCTTCGTTGCTGTACATGGACTTTCTCTAGTTGCAGCGAGTGGGGGCTACTCTTCGTTGCAGTGCAGTAGTTATGGCTCACAAGCTCTAGAGCACAGGCTCAGTAGTTGTAGCACATGGGCTTAGTTGCTCCCCAGCATGTGGGATCTTCCCAGACCAGGGCTCAAACCCATGCCCCTGCATCGGCAGGTGGATTCTTAACTGCTGCGCCAGGAGGGAAGCCCTAAAAATTTTTTTAAGTTAGTTGATTTAAAAAGTTTTATTGAAACATATATTTCTTTTTTTAATTTTTACATTTTTATTGAAGTATAGTTGATTTACAATGTTTCAGGTGTACAGCAAAGTAATTCAGTTATATATATATTTATCTATTCTTTTTCAGTTTCTTTTCCATTATCGGTTATTACAAGATATTGAATATAGTCCCCTGTGCTATATAGCAGGTCCATGTTTATCTATTTTATATATAGCAGTATGTATCTGTTAATCCAAAATTCCAAATTTATCCCTCCCCCCTTTCTTCTTGGTAACCATAAGTTTGTTTTCTATGTCTATGAGTCTATTTCTGTTTTGTAAATAAGTTCATTTGTATCATTTTTTTAGATTCCACATATAAGTGATATCATATGGTATTTGTCTTTCTCTGTCTGACTTACTTCACTTAGCATGATAATCTCTAGCTCCACCCATGTTGCTGCAAAAGGCATTATGTCATTCTTTTTTATGGCTGAGTAATACTCAGTTGTATGTATATACCACATCTTCTTTATCCATTCATCTGTTGGACATTTAGGTTGTTTCCATGACTTGGCTGTTGTAAATAGTGCTGCTATGAATACTGGGGTATGTGTATCTTTTCGAGTTAGAGTTTTCTCTGGATATATATGCCCAGGAGTGCGATTGCTGGACGATATAGTAACTCTGTTTGTAGTTTTTTAAGGAACCTCCATAGTGTTCTCCATAGTGTCTGCACCAGTTTACATTCCCACCAACAGTGTAGGAGGGTTCCCTTTTCCCCACACCCTCTCCAGCATTTATTATTTATAGACTTTTAAAAATATTTATTTATTTGGTTGCATGGGGTCTTAGTTGTGGCAGGTGGGCTCCTTAGTTGCAGCATGAAGTCTCCTTAGTTGTGACACGTGAACTCTTAGCTGTGGCATCCGTGTGGGATTTAATTCCCCGACCAGGGATCGAACCTGGGCCCCCTGCACTGGGAGTGCGGAGTCCAATCCACTGCACCACCAGGGAAGTCCCTATTTATAGACTTTTTGATGATGGCCATTCTGACCAGTGTGAGGTGATACCTCATTGTGGTTTTGATTTGCATTTCTCTAATAATTAGTGATATTGAGCATTCTTTCATGTGCCTGTTGGTTATCTGTATGTCTTCTTTGGAAAAGTTTCTACTTAGGTCTTCGGCCCATTTTTTTTTTTTTTTTTTCTTTTTGCGGTATGTGGGCCTCTCACTGTTGTGGCCTCTCCCGTTGCGGAGCACAGGCTCCGGATGCGCAGGCCCAGCGGCCATGGCTCACGGGCCCAGCCGCTCCGCGGCATATGGGATCCTCCCAGACCGGGGCACGAACCCGTATCCCCTGCATCGGCAGGCGGACTCTTAACCACTGCGCCACCAGGGAGGCCCCCGGCCCATTTTTTGATTGGATTTTTTTTTTTAATGTTGAGCTGTATGAGTTGTTTGTATTGAATATATTTTGGAGATTAATCCCTTGTCGGCGACATCATTGCAAATATTTTCTCCTATTCCATAGGTTGTCTGTTTTGTGTATGGTTTCCTTTGCTGTGCAAAAGCTTTTAAGTTTAATTAGGTCCTATTTGTTTATTTTTGTTTTTGTTTCCATTTCTCCAGGAGTCGGATCCAAAAAAAACATTGCTGCAATTTACGTCAAGTGTCCTGCCTATGTTTTCCTCTAGTAGTTTTATAGTATCCAGTCTTATATTTAGGTTTTTAATCCATTTTGAGTTTATTTTTGTATATAGTGTTAGAGGATGTTCTAATTTCATTCTTTTACAGGTAGCTGTCCAGTTTTCCCAGCACCACTTATTGAAGAGACTCTCTTGTCTCCATTGTATATTCTTGCCTTCTTTGTCATAGATTAATTGACCATAAGTGCCTGCATTTATTTCTAGTCTTTCTATCCTGTACCATTGATCTATATTTCTGATTTTGTGCCAGTACCACACTGTTTTGATTACTGTAGCTTTATAGTATAGTCTGAAGTCAGGACACCCAATTCCTCGAGCTCCATTCTTCTTTCTCAAGATTACTTTGGCTATTCAGGGTCTTTTGTGTTTCCACACAAATTAAAATAATTTTTTGTTCTAGTTCTGTGAAAAATGCCATTAGTAATTTGATAAGGATTGTACTGAATCTGTAGATAGCCTTGGGTATTATGGTCATTCTAACAATATTGATTCTTTCAATCCATGAACACAGTATATCTTTCCATTTGTGTGGTCTTCAATTTCTCTCATCAGTGTGTTATAGTTTTTGGAGTATAGGTCTTTTGCCTCCTAGGTAGGTTTAAACCTATCTAAACCTATCTACAGGTCTTTCAGAATTCATCTATGTATGAGACAAAACATTTATTTATTTATTTATTTACTGAATATTTATTTTTATTTTTTGGGGCATGCTGTGGAGCTTATAGAATCTTAGTTCCGCGACCAGAGATGGAACCCAGGCCACAATGAAAGAGACGAGTCCTAACCACTGGATAGCCAGGGAATTCCCAAAAAACATTTATTTAAATGCAACAGAAATGAAAAGAATTAAGCTGTAATTATTCATGCAATCATTCATTCAATAAACAGCTCTTAAGTGTCTACTACATGTTAAACACATAGTAATCTCTCCTTCAAGGAACCCATAAATACAAAATACAACCAGCTACAACACAATTGCTGAGTGTGTGGAAAGAAAAATTAATACTACCTAGAGTGCAGAGTGGATATGGTTGAGGAGAGATGGTGAGAAGACCAGAAAAGAATCTACAGATACTCTAAACCTAGAAATTTGAGCTAGAATTTTACTTGGCCAGGAGAGAGGTGTGGATGGGAGGGTAGGGAAGAAGGGAGAAAGAAAGGGAGCAGACTCTAGGGAGATATGAAGTCAGAAGCACAAAGCACATCTGGGGACTGCTTGGAGTAATTACACAGAAGCAGCAAAGCAAAACTGAATAATTCATTTATAATCAGCCCAATCTGTTACTGTCAAGTCCATGAACTGTGCAATTTATAAGTGCATATTGCTAATGAATTCACGAATTTATTCCACAGATAAATTGGTTTTGTCCCATGGCCACAAGATATGTCCACAACTCTTGTCAGCTAGTCTATGAAGGTATGCCACTAACCTTGAGGCAAGACTCTGGATATACATTTATTGCCTCTGTTGGAAAACCAATGTAAACTTCCTGCCATCATTATTTTTGCCTCTGAATGCATGCATTTAAGATTTGTTCTTCTTAGCCTTTCCTTAGCATTCTGGAAGGAGTTGTAGAAGGAGAGAATAATTTGCTAGTTAAATTTAAGAGACTACATAACCACTAACTAGGAGCACTACTAAGTCACTTCCTAAGCAGACAATCATGAGAGTAGAAACATGCAACTGACAAAATTATTAGATTAGTATTAAAATACTAATTGGCTTCTTTGTTCCACCTGGCTAAAATCTTGTTGTTGGCAGGGTTGAGACTAAATTCACGAATATAGCCCTGCATACCATCATGCTCCTTTACTGAGGAAAAAGAATTATTTTCACTATATGATATCAGTGCAGATGAACACTTTTCTTTCTCCTCTCCTTCACCCGCTACCAACTAGGGAGGATTAAGTAGGCTGCTTTTATTTCTGACACTCTATTATCTAAAGCAACAATCTTTGAATGACAGATATTAACTACATTGGAAGACAATTCTTTCAGTAATATTTAATTGTGAATGAGGTAAATTATTAAACATTTAAGAGCATGTTGATGCTTCTAAATTAAATTCCAAGGAGAGAATAAATTAGAGGAATGAGTGTACTAATCCCTGTAGGTGATAAGAAGTAGCAACTTGATGCTTTATATTATTTGATGGTTCAAAAGATAGACAAAACATTTCACCAACAAAAAAACCCTCAGATGTAATAATAAAGGAATCTACTGTGAAAAACCACACATGGTCAGTTTTAGGAGTAAAGTAATCTAGTCAAAGGAGCAGGCCCAAAGACACTTTTCTACTACACAAGCACACTTGAGCCTATTTAAAAAGGCACATTAGTAGGGGTGAAGAGAGTTCAGGTCAGTTAGTCCTTGGCACCTCAATCAAGATTGCCAGCATAGTTATCAATTAATGTTGCAGTGGTTTCAGTAATGCATACACGTGTCAAATAGGAACTATACTGAGCCTGCCACTTCATTTTACACACAATCCTGAACACCTGTCAGGTCGTGATGATTTTCAGTCAGTACTGACCCAGGATACATTTTAACAGGTGACAGGCTTTGGATCAAATTACCAATTCCCTGAGGCATCCAGTCCTCCCAATCCTAAGTATTTTTGGCATGATTTATATGTTCTTTAGCTTCCTTTATAATGTAATTTAGAGTTATGTCAATTCTAGTACTATTCTTGAAATGTGAGAAAATGCCTAGTGCTCAGTTTTTAAAATCTCCTTAACAGAAAACTATAAACAATAGGACATAAAGGAAAAATAGTGTTTTTTTATTATTGTTTTTTAATACTCTACTAAACAAAAGCAGGCAATTCTTGCTGGTCTCATAAATTAGATATGAACTTTTAGCAGTCTGAATTTAAATGTCTGAAGACTGCTGGTTTATAAGGATAAGGTAAAAACTAATTATCATGGGATTCAAGACCCTTCACAATCAGGATTTTGGTTGCTTTCCCAGACTTTACCTCTCTATACTGACCTTCCCTACTGCACACCTCATACAACTGACTACTCAAGTATACATAATTTCCAGGAAACACTGATCATTTCCATACCTTCAAGCCTTTGTTAATATTATTCCTTCTGCCTGAAATACCCATCCCCACTCTGCCTGGCAAAATCCTCAAACTTCTTACCTCTCACTTCTTTTGTTTCTTAGCAGGTGAAGATAACCTTGTACACCATGAGGAAAAGAGTAGCCAGTGTCCCCCCTTTGTACAGGCTAGAGAACTGAGTTATCCTTGATGACATTCTCCTTTACTGCTCCAAATCTAGTCCATCACTAAAACTTGTTAGTGTTCTTAAAATCTCAGAATCCATTCACTTCTTTTCATTTCCACTGCAATCTAGCTAAGCAAAGCTACCATCATATCTCGCCTAGACAACTACAGGTAAGATTAACTGGTTTCTCTGCTTTTACCCTTCTCTGTCTCCAAATACAAATCCAGAAGGCACCAAAGTGCCTCTTCCAAGGCTGATAATGGAAATCCAGGTTCACAATCTAGGCATATTGCAATGAGCCAGATGTTAAACCTGTTAGTAAATCTAAATTTACCACATCTATAGGAGGAGTTTGATGGAAAGCTAAAGTCTATGTGAGGAGCTGAAAGTAGTTATGGGGAACTGGTAATTTTAAGTAGGTGTGAGTTTGAATAAATTCCCAAGACAGAACTTGCTACCTGTCACTTCCACAAATGCCCAGATGAGTCTTCTCACGGAAGTGGTATCTGAACCCAAAAGAATGTCAAAGGAAACAATTAGTGAGAGACAAGAACAAGGACATATTTGGGGGACCCTAATATTAAAGGGATAGGAAGAGAAACCAGAAAGTTGGCAGTAAGAGAAAGAGGGGAGGCAAGAAAGTAGTGTGTGTGTGTATTTATTTTTATTATAAAATTCGATTACTTCTGATGGATTCTAGAAGGCCTAGATAATAGAATTCTAGATTAAAAAATATATACTGAGGTAAAGTAAATAATATTTACTTAGGTAAATATATACTTAGGTAAAGCTGGCATTTGTGTATGGGAAGAAGAAGGGCTATAAAAATCAGGGGCAAGGGTATTATTAAAGAAGCAAGTACAATAATGCTGGCATGAGGTGATTCTATACCAATAAAATGGTAACTATATTTAAATATTACTGTATTTGTTATATACATATGTAGCATGGAGGATCTTAGAAATAGAACTCTCAGACATGTTATCCTATGAACCTGCTTTTCTGAAGGATAAACAGTCTTTTAATGAAACAAGAAATAATTTTTAAAACTTTTTCTAATGCCTATAAAAACCAAACAATACAAAAAATAAAAAATAGAAAGTAAAAATCATCTAGAATCCCCCCTACATGGCCATAATGTTAACATTTGGGTAAACATTCTTCTAAAACATGTATATTCTTCCTCTCCGTCTCTGTCCCACCCCCCCCACCCCCGCGCCCCACACACACTATTTTACGTATATCGTAGGGGTCAGCAAGCTGGTTGTCTCTTTTTGTAAATGAAGATTTATTGGAACACAGCCATGCTCACTTGTCTACACATTGTCTGTGGCTACTTCCACACAACAACAGGAGAGTTGAATAGTATGACAGAGACTGTATGACCCACAAAACTTAAAATATTTACTGACTGGCCTTTTACAGCAAAAGTTTGCCAACCTTGATAGGCAGAACCATACCACACATGCTGTATTATAACCTGTTTTTTCACTCAACAATATATCATTAATATTTGTACAGATCAGTAGATACAGATCATCATTTTAATGGCTGCATGGAATTTCATTATATAAAGGAGCCATAGTTTATTTAATAAATTTCTACTGATGGCTATTTAGAGTACTAATTCTTCTATATTATAATCGATGCTGCCACAAAATCTGTACATGGACATCTGACCACACTTGATTGTCTTCTTAAGGTAAATTCTTAGAGATAGGATTGTGGGGTCAAAAGCTCCATATATTTTATTGATACATTTGATACATTTTTCCAACCTGCTTTCCAGAATGAATTGAAATAATTTTCATCCCTATCACTAGAGAAGGAAAGTGTACATTGTTTCTATTCCCTTGCCAATCCTGAGGATAGCAAGTATTTTTGAATCTTTGAAAAAAAAAGATATATCAGTTGTTTCCATTTGTATTGTTTGATTCTTATGAGGTAAAATATCTTTCATGAAAGATTATTGGTCATTTATGCTTCTCTCTTTGTGAATTATGGATTGCATTACTTTATATTTACATAAAAATGTACTTCATTTACTTTGCTAATTTTTCTCTTGGAGCATTTTTACACTGATTTGTAAGTGTGCCATATGTTAAATAATTCAACAAATATCTACTGAAGATTTAGAGACATAAGGGATATGGCTATATTCCATACAAAGAGGAAAATAGGTATGGTTCCTGCCTTCACAGTCACATCTAGTAAAGAAAGGAGTTGTCATTTTGTCTGACATATAAAACGCAAAGACATTCCTAAAATTCAGTGAATTGTTTTATAAACATTTCCTACGAAGAGCAACATCCTGAAAAAGTCAAATCAATTCATTTGACAATTAATCTAATCGTGGGAAACTAGGCTTTTCTCTAAAGCCTGTACATTAATTAAGAATCCTATTGATCAAGTTCTTAAAGTTCCTAGAAAGTTAATGCTAGTTTTTTGCAGTCATAATAGTCATTTTTTTTCATTTTTCTAATTCTTATATACCCCAAACAATACAGAAAAAATATAAGGGAGAAAGTAAAAACCACCTAAAATATGCTTTTATGTTCCTTTTCACTTCTCACTAATTATCGTCACATCTGAAGCATATGGCAGGGAACGAGATAATCAAAAAGCTAATCAAAGAAAGGGAAATTAAGGAAAACCAGAAAATAAGGCAAATCTGTGCAGAGAGCAGCAGAATATAATAGAACAAGCACCCTCTGCTCCTGAGGTTTCTTCTGGGGTTATGAAAAACAGGCAGATAAGAATTGAATTTCATACACAAAATCACATTTTGAAATTCTACAGTGCTTGGTCTGATCATTTGCTATAATTTCACAAAATAAAAGAAATAAAAATGCATCCTCACATTTAAATGTATGGATTCTAAACAATATTGTTACACATGAAAGAATTTAAAGAAATTCCACTCTTTCATTACCTGTTATAAAAGTTAATAGCAGGCTACCATCTGCTTATAGTTCTTGCAAAATGTATAAGGGAAATTGATAATCAAACACCACTGATGACAGATATTTATATCAAATTCACATAACTATTCCTAATTATAAATATAGATATACATTCCAGGATTATCCACAAGTATGTACTCCTATTAATACTTAGTGCAGTTACATATGCACACTGAAAGGAGATATGCCCTTTCACCTTTCATGTACTACTTAGAAATATTAGAGTATCACCAGCTGCCATAAAGGTCACATTGAATTTTGGGTGCTAACTGTGGCAGACTTATGTACATCACTTTATTTAAAAATAAGGGTGTTGTTTTAAAACTTCATTATAATCTAATGCCTCCTGCTTAAATGTAAACTGAAACAAAGTTTAGTAAGAGACCATGTTTATATGTATTCCTCCCTCTATGAAAAATGTGATTGGTATATACAGCATGCGAAACCTGATAGAAAAATTAGTTAGCTGAAACCTCAAGTCAAGTTTGATCTCTGGTACATAGCACCACATGATTCCCAGTGACTCTATTAAGAGTAGAGCATTGTGCATGCATGTCCCAGGCTTGGATTTGGAACATAATGTGGCATGTGGGGTGAGGGCAAGGGTTAGGGGGCAAGAAATATTACTCTTTTAACAAATGGTGTTGAGTATAAAGTTAATGCTAAGGTACATAATCTTCCCAAGGGCCAATTTAAGTACTTATATTTCAGGGCATGCAATAACGTTGTTCCCAAATTCTAATCATGGAATTTTGAACCTGGGTTACACTGAAGTTTATAGTTGAAATATATAGAACAGATGTAAGTAAATTAATATGTTTCATTGAAAAATAAAATTTCTCATATTTTTAGAAACTTAAGTACTTTAACATGGAAAAATTCATTAAGTTACAGCTACGCTATACTGACTCCCCCAAAATGCCATTTGCTTTCACATCTTGGTGCCATGGCTCCTGCTTTTTCCTATCAACTGAATTTCCTCCAATCTTCTCTGTTTCAAAAGCCTTTTCAGTGCCTAAAATATAAACCATTTCCTCTAAGAAGGCATCCCCTTTCTGTCCTCCAAGCTGAATTTATTCCTTCCTCTGTCTTCTTTCAGGACTTTACCTGTAATCTCTATTCACCACCTAGTACGTTATGCCTCAAGGCATAGTTAGTTTGCACTTCAGCCCCTCTTGCTAGCTTGGCTTACAAGTAGTAGATTGTAAACTACTTGAAAGAAATGGTTTTCTTAATTTAGGCATTCTGTGAAGTGCCTAGCACACTAAATGACCAAAATGTTCATTCAATTTAATTCAATAAACCTTTACTAAGAACCTGCTGTGTGTAAGACAGCATGCCAGTGTGCCAGGAACTTTTCATTGACACTCAGCTCCTACATATTCACACTTCTGTATTCCCCCTTGAATCACTGGGACTAGTAGCTTGAAAATGACGTTTTCCAAAGCCTATTGCCAAGTTAGTTCTGGTTAGATTCTGTCATTTGAAGGCACTCACATAAGATCAGAAAGCAGGAATTAGATAGGAGCCATTCCTTTGTTTCTGGCAGCTGTAAAGCCTCCCAGGTATAATAGGGCCATTAGGAGTGTGGGCTCCCAGTCTCTGTTAAACACAATTTTTCCTCTATGTTCCTCTCACCCTTTGAACCGCTCCCCTATATTAAAACCTTCCAGGGCTTCCCTGGTGGCGCAGTGGTTAAGAGTCTACCTGCCGATGCAGGGGACACGGGTTCACACCCCAGTCCAGGAAGATCCCACATGTCGCAGAGCGGCTGGGCCCGTGAGCCATGGCCGCTGAGCCTGTGCGTCCCGAGCCTGTGCTCTGCAACGGGAGAGGCCACAACAGTGAGAGGCCCGCGTACCGCAAAAAACAAAGCAAAACAAAACAAACAAACAAAAACCCTTCTATGTTGAAATACCTAACTTGTTTTCCTAACTGAACTCTAACTAATATAGTTGGATACCAGGGGTGCAAAGATTTCACAGCTAGCTAGAGTAGGAGATGACAAACTTTTTCTGTAAGAGCAACTTAGTAAATATTATTTTAGGTTTTGTGGGCTACATATTGTCTCTGTCATATATTCTCCCTCTCCCTCTTTCTTAACAACTCTGAAAAGTTAAAACCAATTAAAAAACAATAAATTGTTCTAAAAAGAAAAAAAATTAAAGCCATTCTTAGTTACAGGGTATATAAAAACGGGAGCAGGGGGCTGTGGGATTTGGCCTGTTGAATGTAGCCCACACTCCTAATGGCCACATCAGAGGACATGAGGATCTGAAGGTAACAAGGGGCCAGATTCTGAAGCACCTGTGTGCCCTGCTAAAGATTTTGAACTTTATCCTGTACTAAATAGTGTGTGACTGAAACTTCAAATTTGCAAGTAGTCCAAATACTTTTAGAATCACTCTAATATTAACATAGAATATTAATAAAAAAGAGATAAGACTTGAAGCAGTGAGATTAAATTTGATGTTGACACCCTGAATGGATATTTGAGAGATAAAACTGATAGAAATTAGTGACCAGTTGGATGTGAGAGCTAAAATGGAGAGAGGTGTCTAAAAAGAATATACCTCCACCATGGACAACTGGATAGAGAGAGTGACGTCAAAAGTAGAGCCTAGAAATACAGGAAAAGGAGCAGGCTTCACATCTAAGATAATAAATTCTATTTCTGAGATGTTAAATAGGCACTGAATACAGAACCACCAAGAGAATATGCCTAATAGTAGATGAGAAATATGTCTGGTAAGATTAAGCAAAAGATATAAATTTGGCAGGCACTAGTGTGCAGAGGGTAGCTGATACACTGGGGACTTCAACATTCCAAGGAAAGGCAGAAGATGGAAGGTAGAAGGCATAAGAGGTTTCATGAAGACAACCAAGAGAGTAATATAAATGGAGGAGAGAAATTTCAAGAGAGAAGATATGGTGGCTAAGGAAAATGGTAGTGGAAATCTGAATCACAAAACGTCCCTTCCTTAAAAAACATAATAAAATGAATAATAGCAAAAGCAAAATAAACCAAAATTAAAACAAAAAAATAACAATCAAATCAGAAAAATATATACCAATAGCACTCAGACTGACACAAAACCTCATACTATAAAAATGAATAATTTTATCCAGATAAGAAGAAAGAAGATTCTAATAACTAACAGTTGGTAACAAATCCCACTGCCATACTTGGCACAGGAAGAATAAGATGAATGGGTAAACTCTGAAAACTCTCACCAATACTTCCTAACTTGAAGGGAAGCAAATTGAGAGGATTATTATACAACCAAAGGAAATAGCAGAATATTCCTTTTGCAATACATGCCATTCCCCACTATCACAGATAAATAACAGAGAGATAAGGGGAATTTGGGGATTTGCCATTTTGGTGTTTCTTTTTCTGTAATTTCTAAAAATATCTTTATTGGAGTATAATTGCTTTACAATGCTGTGTGTTAGTTTCTGCTGTACAACAAAGTGAATCAGCTATACCTATACATATATCCCCATATCCCCTCCCTCTTGCGTCTCCCTCCCACCCTCCCTATCCCACCCCTGTAGGTCATCACAAAGCATTGAGCTGATCTCCCTGTTCTATGCAGCTGCTTCCCACTAGCTATCTATTTTACATTTGGTAGCGTATATATGTCAATGCTACTCTCTTTTTTTGATTGTGTGTGCGAGAGTGTGTGCATGTGTGCGTGCATGTACACGCACCTGCATGCGCACACTCCAGAAAGAGAAATATAATGACCAGAGCTAACTACCTCCAGTAACAAACAGTGATTTGCCAGATAAAGAAATAAAAACAAGAAATACTAAGGGAACGGTCCTTGAAAAGAAATCTTCATCTGATAGAATGAATAGCTGTGTACTATAAAGTACTAATAACATCTTATCCAGAACCCTTAGGTTTTTGCTCATCTCCAGAAATGACTATCCTTGTTAGAATCAAAAGTTTGACATTCACCCTGAATAGGAGATTATGAAATCCAAAAGATTTCTGTCTAGGTAAAGTAAAATCTAGTACAGAATTATTACTTAATTACCAAAAAAAGAGTAGAAAGTAAACAGTAGAGAGTAAATCCAACTATCATGATTGTCTACAGACACATCTAAGTATTCTCTGACCACCCACACCTCCACCTTGAACAGCACAAATGCAAAAGAAAAAACTTTTTTCGTAAATGAGTGATGAACACGTGGAAGTTCATTATATTATTTCCCAAACCCCTCATTTCATGTAATTTAAAAAATGTAATCAGATGGGATATAAGCCACAAATAACCTGCCTTCAAACTGAAGTTCTATGGGAAAAATATAAACATGGCCTTTCAAAGTGGGAAGGAATTGAGGGATGAAAAGAGCACAACTGCTAGAAATAAAGGAAAACTTATGGAGGGAGGGAGAGGAGAGAGGAAAGATAGCATGCAATAAACAGATAAAAAAATATATTCTGAAAGTAAACATCCCTCCAGGAAACAGAATAAAATTTTCAACAAATCTCTCATATTAAAGAGAGCATGAAATCTGTAAAGTAAGACAAAATTTAAAAGATCACAACACAGTCGAATTAGGTTAGAATGAAGACTGATGAGCTAAGAAGAGGAACTGAGGATGAGAACAATAATACTACGGTACCAATAAAGAGAAATACTAAGATTCACATAGGTAATACTGTGAACTTAATTGCTAAGGAGGAGGAAGGGCTTTAAAAATTGCCAAAGAATGAAGGAAAAGGCAGAAAAATCAAATCAGCTATAGGGAAAACAAACACAAATCTAACAGGAAACAAGCACACATTCATTAGTGAATGGGGGGAAAATGGGTTGAGGTTTTATCGTAGAGAACTTCAAACACAGGGCAGTAAACCTGCGCTTCATATTATATAGGACATGAGGATACACTGAGTCTTCTGAATGTGTGTGGAAAGGGTAGAGGTGACAGGGAGGGGAGTTAAAGCTAACGTGATAAGAGATGTATGTTAACAACAATAAACTGACAGATGTATCAGAGAAGGCATGAACTGGAGGTTAGAAGATGAGTAAGCAGATGGTTGAATTTAATGAATTTGTGTGGTTTAAAAGAATAAGTGTGCTTGGGCTTCCCCTGGTGGCGCAGTGGTTGAGACTCCACCTGCCGATGCAAGGGACAGGGGTTCGTGCCCCGGTCCGGGAAGATCCCACATGCCGCGGAGCAACTAGGCCCATGAGCCTGCGCATTCAGAACCTGTGCTCCGCAACAGGAGAGGCCACAACAGTGAGAGGCCCTTATAATGCAAAAAAAAAAAAAAAAAAAAAAAAGTGTGCTTGACTTTTATTTTGCTTTACTTGGTAGTTCTTTATTTGCCCAGACATGGAAAAATCTGGGCCAGTTTCATCTTATCTATAATCTACTGATAAATGATTGGACCTTGTAGAAAAGTATTTTCCAATGGAGTTAGAATAATTATTTGGATCTTCAAATCTTACTTAGAAACTAGAAAAGTCCCCCAACCAATCTCAACCTTGTATTCCATATTAGTAGTAAATATAGACAGAAGAGATAGCAATGTAAGAAACAGTTGGGAAGAAGTGATTATATTCAACCCAAACTAAGATGTGCAATTCAAACACAAAGATACAAAAAGAAGGATTAATTTTTAAATAATTACAAATTCTCTGCTTTGCAATCCTGCTGACTCCCTGGTTTGAAGACATACTGTAATTTCTCTAGGCATTCATCATTTTAAAGTGATTATAAATATATTTAGAGATTCTCCTTTACAACGAGGCAAAAGATATATAGGTATAGTACATCAAGAGTCTAGGTTAGAAATAATGAAGGATTGGATTATTAGATGTATGTGGGATTAGAACCAGAAGTTTATAGTTGACTCTAGAATCAATCTGACTGAATTCAAGTGTACATTGGGGGTTCTTCAAACCTAGAATAGGACCTAAACAAATGATATGTGTACACTGATCTTCAATGACATAATTTTGAATATGCCTCAACATGCTTTTTCTTAGGACATGCAGTCTAGATATACTTAGTACAGTTTAGCATTGCATAGCATTTGTGCCCATTCTACAGTTACACAACATATGTATAAACATGGCTTTATTTGTGCCCTTGTACATAGTAGAAAGAACTGGGCATCTTGAAAAATTAATATAAATCAGTTTTGCAAATCTTATCTTGGTTTCTCACTCAAAAAGACTTTTAAGATTCCAAGTGCATATCAGCCAAGTAACTGCTTGATCTAGGCTCATATCCCTAGGAAGCCCACATTTACCAGGATGCTGTCCAGTGACAACAGCTCCAGTAGGAACACCATAGTAGTCAGAATGATTCCCTCCCATCTCTTGCTTACACACACATGTCATTTACATTGGCATGACATCAAATACATTTACTACTGTATCTAGTGCCCCCTGGAGGATATCTTGGATTTTATAAGGCAACAATAGTATAGATTTACAGGTATGGGTAAATTACCATAAGGAAAAATGGGTGTTTTCCCCTCTTACTTTGATGGAGTTTTGACAGCCTCTCAGAAAACATCTAAAAATTACAATTACAATTAAATTAGAAAATGTTATAACCTAACTAATACATCTTCACTTAAAGCTTTTAAAATACAAACCAGGAAATATATATACATTACTTACAGGAGAGTAAATATGATCTTTTGAGGCTCTGTTTATGCTCCAAAAGAAATCGAAGCAGCTTTTCTTTTTCCTTAAATTTCTGATAAAATAGTCCTGTTAAAACAAAAGAGCTTGTTCTAGTATGAGAAATTTAAATTTTAAAAATTTGACTTTTTAAAATATAAAGAGAATATTGGAATAAAAACAGAGAAGGATTTTTCTTCAAAATGATTAATAACTATAGTATTTCTCAAGCTTTCCCATCAAAGTATCTCTTTTTTCTTCTAGTTTTATTGAGATATAATTGACATACAACATTGTATTAATTTTAGATGTACAACATGATCATTTGATCCACTGGAAAATGGTTATCACAATAAATTTTAAGTAAAATGTTAGGAAATACAACACAGCAATGTCTCAAAAGAACAGTACTCTATCATCAAGTAAGTTTTAATTCCAAGAATACAAGGATCGGGCTTCCCTGGTGGTGCAGTGGTTGAGAGTCTGCCTGCCGATGCAAGGGACACGGGTTCGTGCCCCGGTCCGGGAAGATCCCACATGCCGTGGAGCGCCTAGGCCCGTGAGCCATGGCTGCTGAGCCTACGCGTCCAGAGCCTGTGCTCCGCAACGGGAGAGGCCACAACAGTGAGAGGCCCGCGTACCACAAAAAAAAAAAAAAAGAAAAAAGAATACAAGGATCAAGAAATCTATTAACATAACTTCTTTTATTTTCACATCTTTATTGGAGTATGAATGCTTTACAATGTTCTGTTAGTTTCTGCTGTACAACAAAGTGAAGCAGCTATATGTATACATATATTCCCATATACCTTCCCTCTTAAGCCTCCCTCTCACCCTCCCTATTCCATCCCTCTAGGTTATCACAAAGCATCAAATTGATCTCCTTGTGCCACGCAGCAGCTTCCCACTAGCCATCAATTTTACATTTGGTAGTGTATATATGTCAATGCTACTCTCTCACTTCATCCCAGCTCCCCCTTTTCACCCTGTGCCCTCAAGTCCGTTCTCTGCGTCTATGTCTTTATTCCTGCCTTGCCACTACATTCATCAGTACCACATTTTAAAATTCCATATATATGCATTAGAATACAGTATTTGTTTTTATCTTTCTGACTTACTTCACTCTGTATGACGGATTCTAGGTGCATCCACCTCACTACAAATAACTCAACTTCTTTTCTCCTTATGGCTGAGTAATATTCCATTGTATATATGTGCCACATCTTCTTTATCCATTCATCTGTTGATGGACATTTAGGTTGCTTCCATGTCCTGGCTATTGTAAATAGTACTGCAATAAACACTGCGGTACATTTCTCTTTTTGAATTATGGTTTTCTCAGGGTATATGCCCAGTAGTGGGATTGCTGGGTCATATGGTAGTTCTATTTTTAGTTTTTTAAGGAACCTCCATACTGTTCTCCACAGTAGCTGTATCAATTTACATTCCCACCAACAGTGCCAGAGGGTTCCCTTTTCTCCACACCTTCTCCAGCGTTTATTGTTTGTAGATTTTTTGATGATGGCCATTCTGACCAGTGTGAGGTGATACCTCATTGTGGTTTCGATTTGCATTTCTCTAATGATTAGTGATGTTGAGCATCTTTTCATGTATTTGTTGGCCATCTATATGTCTTCTTTGGAGAAACGTCTATTTAGGTCTTCTGCCCATTTTTGGATTGCGTTGCTTGTTTTTGTGACATTGAGCTGCATAAGCTGCTTGTATATTTTGGAGATAAATCCTTCGTCAGTTGCTTCATTTGCAAATATTTTCTCCCATTCTGAGGGTTGTCTTTTAGTCTTGTTTATGGTTTCCTTTGCTATGCAAAAGCTTTTAAGTTTCATTATGTCCTATTTATTTTTGTTTTTATTTCCCTTACTCTAGAAGATGGGTCAAAAAGGATCTTGCTGTGATTTATGTCACAGAGTGTTCTGCTTATGTTTTTCTCTAAGAGTTTTATAGTGTCTGCCTTACATTTAGGTCTTTAATCCATTTTGAGTTTATTTTTGTGTATGGTATTAGGGTGTGTTCTAATTTCATTCTTTTACACGTATCTATCCATTTTTCCCAGCATCACTTATTGAAGAGGCTGTCTTTTTTCCGTTGTACATTCTTGCCTCCTTTGTCAAAGATAAGGTGACCATATGTGCATGGGTTTATCTCTGGACATTCTATCCTGTTCCACTGATTCATATTTCTGTTTTTGTGCCAGTACCATACTGTCTTGATTACTGTAGCTTTGTAGTATAGTCTGAAGTCAGGGAGTCTGATTCCTACAGCTCTGTTTTTCTTTCTTAAGATTGCTTTGGTATTCGGGGTCTTCTGTGCTTCCATACAAATTGTAAAATTTCTTGTTCTAGTTCTGTGAAAAATGCCACTGATAATTTGATAGGGATTGCATTGAACCTGTAGATTGTTTTGGGTAGTATAGTCATTTTCACAATATTGATTCTTCCAATCCAGGAGCATGGTATACCTCTCCATCTGTTTATGTTATATTTGATTTCTTTCATCAGTGTTTTATAGTTTTCTGAGTACAGGTTTTTTGCCTCCTTAGGTAGGTTTATTCCTACATATTTTATTCTTTTTGTGCGATGGTAAATGGGATTGTTTCCTTAATTTCTCTTTCTGATCTTTCATTGTTAGTGTATAGGAATGCAAGAGATTTCTGTGCATTAACGTTGTATCCCGCAACTTTACCAAATTCATTGATTAGCTCTAGTAGTTTTCTGGTGGCATCTTTAGGATTTTCTACGTATAGTATTCATCGGCAAGCAGTGACAGTTTTACTTCTTTTCCAGTTTGTACTTTTTATTTCTTTTTCTTCTCTGATTGCTACAGCTAGGACCTCCAAAACTATGCTGAATAATAATGGTGAGAGTGAACATCCTTGTCTTGTTCCTGATCTTAGAGGAAATGCTGTCAGTTTTTTCCCACTGAGAATGATGTTTGCTGTGGGTTTGTTGTATATGGCTTTAATTTTGTCGAAGTAGGTTCCCTCTAGGCGCACTTTCTGGAGAATTTTTATCATAAATGGGTATTGAATTTTGTCAAAAGCTTTTTCTGAACCTATTGAGATGATCATATGATTTTTATTCTTTTGTTAATATGGTGTATCACATTGATTATTTTGTGTATCTTGAAGAATCCTTGCATCCCTGGGATAAATCCCACTTGATCATGGTGTATGATCCTTTTTTCTTTTTTTTTTCCTGTACGCGGGCCTCTCACTGTTGTGGCCTCTCCTGTTGCGGAGCACAGGCTCCGGACACGCAGGCTCAGCAGCCATGGCTCATGGGCCCAGCTGCTCCGCGGCATGTGAGATCTTCCCGGACTGGGGCACGAACCCGTGTCCCCTGCATCAGCAGGCGGACTCTCAACCACTGAGCCACCAGGGAGGCCCTTATGATCCTTTTAGTGTGCTGTTGGATTCTGTTTGCTAGTATTTCATTGCAGATTTTTGTGTCTACATTCATCGGTGATATTGGTCTATAATTTTCTTTGTTTTGTGATAACTTTGTCTGGTTTTGGTATCAGGGTGATGGTGGCCTCACAGAACGAGTTTGGGAGTGTTCCTCCCTCCACAATTTTTTGGAAGAGTTTGAGAAGGACAGGTGTTAGCTTTTCTCTAAATGTTTGATAGAATTCACCTGTGAAGCCATCTGGTCCTGGACTTCTGATTCTTGGAAGATTTTTAATTACAGTTTCAATTTCATTGCCTGTGATTGTTCAGTTTATATTTTCTAATTCTTCCTGGTTCAATCTTGGAAAGTTGTACTTTTCCAAGTATTTGTCCATTTCTTCCAGGATGCCTATTTTATTGGCATATATTTGCTTGTAGTAGTCTCTTATGATCTTTTGCATTTCTGAGGTGCCAGTTGTAACCTCTCCTTTTTCATTTATAATTTTATTGATTTGAGTCCTCTCACTTTTTTTCTTGATGAGTCTGGCTAAAGGTTTATCCATTTTGTTTATCTTCTCAAAGAAGTAACTTTTAGTTTTATTGATCTTTGCTATTGTTTTGTTTCTATTTCATTTATTTCTGCTCTGATCTTTATGATTTCTTTCCTTCTACTAACTTTGGATATTTTTTGTTCTTTCTCTAGTTGCTTTGGGTGAAAGGTTAGATTGTTATTTGAGATTTTTCTTGTTTCTTGAGGTGAACTTGAATTGCTATGAACTTCCCTCTTAGAACTGCTTTTGCTGCAGCTCATAGGTTTTGGATTGTCATGTTTTCATTGTCATTTGTTTCTGGGTATTTTTAAATTTCTTCTTTGATTTCTTCAGTGATCTCTTGGTTATTTAGCAGTGTACTGTTTAGCCTCCATGTATTTGTGTTTTTTACTGTTTTTTTCCTGTAATTGATTTCTAATCTCAGAGCATTGTGGTTAGAAAAGATGCTTGAGAAGACTTCAGTTTTCTTACATTTTCCAAGGCTTGATTTCTGACGGAAGATGTGATCTATTCTGGAGAACGTTCCGTGTGCACTTGAGAAGAAAGTGTATTCTTCTGCTTTCAGGTGGATTGTCCTAGAAATATCAATTAAGTCTATCTGGTCTATTGTGTCATTTAAAGCGTGTGTTTCCTTATTTATTTTCTGTCTGGATGATCTGTCTATTGGTGTAAGTGGGGTGTTAAAGTCCCCCACAATTATTGTGTTACTGTCGATTTCTCCTTTTATGGCTGTTAGCATTTGCCTTATGTATTGAGGTGCTCCTATGTTGAGTGCATAAATATTTATAATTGTTATGTTTTCTTCTCGGATTGATCCCTTGGTCATTATGTAGCATCTTTCCTTATCTCTTGTAACAGTTTTTATTTTAACGTCTATTTTATTTGATATGAGTATTGCTACTCCAGCTTTCTTGTGATTTCCATTTGCATGGAATATCTTTTTCCATCCCCTCACTTTCAGTCTGTATGTGTCCCTAGCTCTGAAATGGGTCTCTTGTAGACAGCATACATAAGGGTCTTGTTTTTGTATACATTTGGTCAGTCCATGTCTTTTGTTGGAGCATTTAATCCATTTACATTTAAGGTAATTATCGATATGTACGTTCCTATTACCATTTTCTTAATTGTTTTGGATTTGTTATTGTAGGTCTTTTCCTTCTCTTGTGTTTCCTGCCTGGAGAAGTTCCTTTAGCATTTGTTTTAAAGCTGGTTTGGTGGTGCTGAATTCTCTTAGCTTTTGCTTGTCTGTAAAGGTTTTAATTTCTCCATCGAATCTGCTATAAAATAATTGGTATAGGAACTGTCCTTTAATTTTTTTAAAATAAAGTAGGAAAAAAAATTTTGTTAGATGAAATTAGGTGACGATTGATTATAAATGGAATAAATAATTCATCAGATTTACTTAATAAAAGAGGTTTTAAATACTTTGTCTAATATTACAAAATGTGAAAGAAAGTAGGTGAAAGTCATATTGGTGAGTTTTATCTAATGTGTTTTGAAAAATTTGGTAGCACCAAAAAATTTTTTTTTGAGTTACATTTTAAAAAGTCAGCACCAGTAAACTTAACTGCTTTGGCTTTTCAAAGAGGCTTTTCTTTTCTGCTACTGATATGTCCTGGGAATAAGTAACGAGAATAGCTAGAATTTTTAATGCTTAACTGTATAAAATCACTGTTTTTAGCTTTCAATATTTCTTATTAATGCTTTCCTTGCTTTGCTCCTTTTGTGTACATATTAATTGATAACAGCTGGGGGTACGGAAAAGTCATAGTCCTTAAATGCAAATCATCACTAGTCTCACCATGCTATTCTATGATACATATGCATTCAAAACATCCCAACTTGGGCCAAAATACCACACTCCTAACCCACTTTTTACCCATAACATAAATAGAGAAGACAGAGAAATTCCCTGTGGATTGTGATAACTTGATTAATCATTAAAACTAAGTCCTCCCATGGACTTCCTTGGTGGCACAGTGGTTAAGAATACGCCTGCCAATGCAGGGTACATGGGTTCGAGCCCTAGTCTGGGAACATCCCACATGCCGTGGAGCAACTAAGCCCATGCGCCACAACCACTGAGCCTGCACTCTAGAGCCTGCAAGCCACAACTACTGAGCCCACGCACCTAGAGCCCATGCTCTGCAACAAGAGAAGCCACCACAATGAGAAGACCATGCACTGCAACGAAGAGTAGCCCCCACTCGCTGCAACTAGAGAAAGCCCATGTGCAGCAACAAGGACCCAAAACAGCCAAAAATAAATTAATTAATTAAAAAAAGGAAAAACTAAGTCCTCCCCTTTGCTCAGAGCTTAGAGTGTGAACCATTTATGTGTGTGCTTTTGTAAAGTGAGAGAAGGGCTGTTAGGAACTCAGGCAAGTTCACACTCAAGTTAATCTTTGCAAATAGCTGGAAGTGGAGAATCTGGAAATTGATTCTTTTTAAATGATCCATGTCTTTGTATACCTAGAAAGTCTTCACATCTCTAATAGGTACCCTACACCAGCTTGAAGATTCCTGATAAAGTGCATTTCTCTCCTGTGGTAAAATGTACACTGCGTTGTGGTTATCTGATATTTTCAACCAAATCATTGAAAATTTCGTAGTAAGACCTTGCTCAGAATGTCTGCTTATCTAAATTCTTATATTAGGATCTCTTCCTAATACATTATATGAATCCTGTTCCCCAGAATTCTGCTTCCAACTAGCTTTTAAGTAGAGCTGCTCACTGAGTCATCTACTTTGAGAAGGAAGTTGTGGCTTGTTGACTCATATATTTGACTGTGAGTCTAGGGGAGATCTATCTCAGAAAATGTCTATTACTCAGTTATGCTCTAGAAATGGTGTCAAGGAATGCTAACTCTATAACTGCAATTCTTCCAGTTCTCTGACAGAATCTTTTCACAGATCAATCACTCATTCATCTTATAAGTGATAAGAACATTCTGCTATATTTATTTTTACTTCTAACTAGACATACTGGAATGTTTAAATGGTCATCCTTAGATAATTTTAGTGCTCATTTGCACCTACAGTGGATGATAATAGAAACTCATATGTACTGAGCACCAGTATAGTACATCAGATATTATAAAGAAAGAAGACTAAAGGGACAAAAATTCCGATTAGAAACAGTGTCTGCCTCCTTTCTTCCCCATCCCAACTAAATTGACCAAGGAAAATGTAAAAGTAAGGAAAAGTTGAGTTGATGCTTAAAGCTAAGGGAAGAATACCAGATGCTACAAATGTTGAAAATATTTAGAGTTCTAACCTAAACGAGGACACTCAAGGAAGCTTGGCATTCACTTCCACAAGAAAACAGCATTGCCTTTTGAAAATACAGGAAGGTACACACTAAACGCTATGGTCATCTCTTCTAATTTAGGAGTAGAGAAAGGAAAAACCATGAGATTAATAGGGAACATGCCCTACAATGAAAAAATATGAAGACTGTGGCAGGACTCGGTAGGTACCAGCATCTGGGGTAAGTAGAAGTCCTGTCCTAACAGGACGTTACTGTGGCAGAGATGGGAGTGGAAGGAGGCTGAGGAAAAGGTGGTGAAATTATTCCCAGAGTGGCAGACCTAATACCTTAAGCAACTAAACCTAGAGCAGTGTCCTTTGACTTGAACCCACCAAAACAACCAATAAAAATCAGTGTCTCTCCCTCCCCGAAAGGGATACCCATTCAAGATTTTGCACTAGAATAACCTCTTCCTCTTCCTCCTCTTCCTCTTTTTGCATCTGCTGCTTCTGTTGCTGCTTCTTTGCTGGTTCTGATTCCTCTGCAAGGGGGGGAAGTAGAGCACAAATGCCCTGAAGCCCATAGTAAAATAATTACAATCATATGATATAATCACATAATCATATGCTCTAAATGGAAATCAGGTGACATCTGGGGCAAAGGTACGTAAAACAGGTGCTTTGTTGCTCTCAAAATAAAAGGATAAATAAACATAAACAAGAAAACAATATGGTTTAAAGAAAATATTTCTTGATACAAAAGAAAGAGAAAATTATTCCTTAAGAGGAAGGAAGGTACACTTTTGAAATAGATCTGTTAAAGAATAGCAATAAGTGATAAGGTAAGAGATAAAAAGGAGATCATAAAAGGCCTTAATGGGTCATTGTAAAGCTTTCAACTTTTATTCTGTATTAGATTAAAACCAGAGGAGGATCTGGAGTAGAATACTGAGATTATCTAACTTACATTTGCACATACTCACACTGGCTGCTAGATTGAATGTACTGATACACTGAGAACAGACTCTTCCACAAGAATGGAAACTTAGAGATGGATCATATGCCACTGCATATGCCCCCCCCCAAAAAAAATGATGATATCTTGGACCAGGTTAAATCAGTGACAATTGTGAGAAGTGACCAGATTCTGGAAATCGTGAAGTTAGAGTTAAAAAGATTCGGTGGCTTAACAGATCTGCGGTGCAAAAGTCAATTAAATTTATTATATAACTACTAATAATAGCTTGGAAGACAATTTTAAATGGAATATATTTCTTTCCCCAGTAATTCTATTTTAGGAATTTAATCTATGGAAATACTCATAAAAATCCCCAAAGATATACTATTTACAATAGCAGAGATTTGGAAATCATATAAATGTCAAAAAACGAACTGTTTAAATAAATTATGGTAGAATGATATAAGTGAATAATATGTAAATATTCTAAAAAAGCATTAGCTCTATAAGCACTGACATGGAGGAATATTAATAAAGGTTAAATTAGAAAATATGGAAGAAAAATGTTATCTACATAGGTGTCTTCCTAAATATCCAAAATGAACTTTAAAAAACTGTAAACTAAAAAGGGGCCAGGAAGGAATCCAGATGAAAGAACAAATTACAGAAGACAATAGAGTTCCTATTAGAAAATGTAATGAGAGATATCATTTTCCATTTTTAATTGCAATTAAAAACCATCACATATCTCAGGAATAAAACTAAGAAGAAACACTGAATACCTTTAAGAAAACAAACTAGAAAACTTAATGAATAACCTAAAAGACCCAGGACTCCAGGAAGATGACAGCAAAGGAGCACTGGTGGCATAGCTTTTGAATATTTCTGAATCCCCACAGGAAAACAGAAAGAACAACTAAATAGAAAAATTACAATCCTATGGACACTTATCAGAAAATTGGGTGACAAAGTATTCCCAGAAAACCCCAAAATCAAACACTTGAGGACAGACCTTAAGACTTGTAAAAATTTGGCATCTATGAAAGTAAACAAAGAGAAAAAAATAAACCATCTGATGGATCTGAGAGCCAAAGTAAACAACAGGTATTCAATGGAAAGTGGTGAGTCAGTTTGAGAAAAGCAGATAATGGGTGAATACAAGGGGTCCATGATAAGGGCTGGAGCTGACTAGTCCTACTGATTCATAAAATGGAGCTACTAGTGTTGCCTTCTGGGACAGTTCTCCACACTGAGGAGAAACTAACAAGACTAAGGATATGAAAAATAGAGGTGAAGAAAAGAGAAGGTCCAGATAAAAGCAGAGGGAGGGGTTTCTGGCTATGATCTACTGATGAACTCAGCAAATACTCTACCCAAAAAGTATCTATAAATCTGGAGAAATTTACAAAAATAACCATTTCAGTACTTTGAAAATGAAACAAAGGCATATGACAGTCTGAGAAGCATTTTTATGCTTGTAATACTGCTGAACTTCAGGTAAGAACAGTGGGAATCTGTGGTGTTCTGGTCTGAGGCTGCTCCTACCACATCTCCTGCCTTGATCTAGGAGGAAGTTCTGCCAGATGGGGCAAGTTCTGAGGACTGGCAGCTTCTCTGCTACCTTCAATGGGGGATCACTTGATTTGGAATGCTGGATGATGCCCATGCTAAGTGGCACTGCTGATGGAAGTGACTTCCAAAGACTGACCAGTGGGAGAGGGCAATAGCTTGACTCTACTTGCCTAAGGTTGTGGTCCTGGTTGGGGCAAGCATATTATTGACTGAGGATATATATATATATATATGTTAACAAAAACATAAAAATATGAGACATGCAAAGAAATAGGAAAGTGAGATCCATACTTAGAAAAAAAGTAGTCACTAGAAACTATGTCTAAGTGTCCTCAGGTGCTCCAGACGTTGTATTTAACAAAGGTTTTAAAGCAGCTACTATAAACATGTTCAAAGAACTAAAAGAAACCATGTATAAAGAATTAAAGTATGAAAACAAAGAATCAACAGATCGAAATTCTTAATATGTATACAGAAATTATTTTTTAAAAAAGAAACAAATGGAAATTCTGGAGTTGAAGATTACAATAAATAAAATAAAATTCACTATAGGGGCTCACCAGCATATTTGAGATGGCAGAAGAAAAGATGAGAGAACTTGTTGATAAGCAATGGAAATTATACAATCTGAAGAACAGAAAGAACAATGATTGAAGAAAAGAAAATAGAGCCTCAGAGACCTGTGGGACAACATCAACGGTACTAACATACATGTAAAGGGAGTCCCTGAAAAAGTACAGAATAAAAGGGCAGAGCTCACCAGGAATTCTGGTCTGAAGTGTCGGTGCAAGGCCTCTGCCCATGGCAACCTATGAGCAAGTGAAACTAGAGGGAGCACAAAGGAAAACACAAGGTACTACAGACCTGCCTCTCTGCCCTGAAGCACGCTTGCAGCCTGTTTCTCCAGGCCTTCAGACTTGGGTCTTGGACTGGAACTAAACCACCAGCTCTCCTGGACCTCCAGATTGCAGAGGTACTTCTCAGTCTCCAAAACTGACGGTGTGGCTGACGGGTGTCACAACCAGGTGTCAGGCCTGAACCTCTGAGGTGGGAGAGCCAAGTTCAGGACATTGTACCACCAGAGACCTCCCAGGCCAAGTAATATCAATTGGTGAGAGCTCTCCCCGAGATCTCTGTCTCAACGCAAAGACCCAGCTCCACTCAATGACCAGCAAGCTACAGTGCTGGACACCACATGCCAAACAACTAGCAAGACAGAAACAAAACCCCACCCAGTAGCAGAGAGGCTGCTCAAAATCATGATAAGTTCACAGACACCCCAAAAACACCACTGGATGCAGTCCTGCCTACCAGAAAGACAAGATACAGCCTCATCCACCAGAACACAGGCACCAGTCCCCTCCACCAGGAAGCCTATACAACCCACTACCAACCTTACTCACTAGGGGAAGACACCAAAAACAACGGGAACTGCAAACCTGCAGCCTGTGAAAAGGAGACCCCCAAACACAGTAAGTTAAGCAAAATGAGAAGACAGAGAAACACACAGCAGATGAAGGAGCAAGGTAAAAACCCACCAGACCAAACAAATGAAGAGGAAACAGGCAGTTTACCTGAAAAAGAATTCAGAATAATGATGGTAAAGATGATCCAAAATCTTGAAAATAGAATGGAGAAAATACAAGAAACGTTTAACAAGGACCTAGAAGAACTAAAGAGCAAACAAACAATGATGAACAACACAATAAATGAAATGGAAAATTCTCTAGAAGGAATCAATAGCAGAATAACTGAGGCAGAAGAACGGATAAGTGACCTGGGAGACAAAATAGTGGAAATAACTACTGCAGAGCAGAATAAAGAAAAAAGAATGAAAAGAATTTAGGACAGTCTCAGAGACCTCTGGGACAACATTAAATGCACCAACATTCAAATTATAGGGGTCCCAGAATAAGAAGGAAAAAAGAAAGGGTCTGAGAAAATATTTGAAGAGATTATAGTTGAACTTCCCTAATATGGGAAAGGAAAGAGTCAGTCAAGTCCAGGAAGTGCAGAGAGTCCCTTACAGGATAAATCCAGGGAGAAACATGCCAAGACACATTAATGAAACTATCAAAAATTAAATACAAAGAAAAAAAATTAAAAGCAGAAAGGGAAAAACAACAAATAACATACAAGGGAATCCCCATAAGGTTAACAGCTGATATTTCAGCAGAATCTCTGCAAGCCAGAAGGGAGTGGCAGGACGTATTTAAAGTGATGAAAGGGAAGAAACTACAACCAAGATTACTCTACCTAGCAGGGATCTCATTCAGATTCGATGGAGAAATTAAAACCTTTACAGACAAGCAAAAGCTAAGAGAATTCAGCACCACCAAACCAGCTTTAAAACAAATGATAAAGGAACTTCTCTAGGCAGGAAACACAAGAGAAGGAAAAGACCTACAATAACAAATCCAAAACAATTAAGAAAAGATTAATAGGAACGTACATGTCGATAATTGCCTTAAATGTCAATGAATTAAATGCTCCAACCAAAAGACATAGACTGGCCGAATGGATACAAAAACAAGACCCGCATATATGCTGTCTACAAAAGACCCACTTCAGAGCTAGGGACACATACAGACTGAAAGTGAGGGGATGGAAAAAGATATTTCATGGAAATGGAAGTCAAAAGAAAGCTGGAGTAGCAATTCCCATATCAGACAAAATAGACTTTAAAATAAAGACTATTACAAGAGACAAAGAAGGACACTATAAAATCATCAAGGGATCAATCCAAGAAGAAGATATAACAATTATAAATATTTATGCACCCAACATAGGAGCACCCCAATACATAAGGCAAATGCTAACAGCCATAAAAAGGGAAATCGACAGTAACACACTCATAGTAGGGGACTTTAACACACCACTTTCACCAATGGACATATCATCCACAATGAAAATAAATAAGGAAGCACAAGCTTTAAATGACACATTAAACAAGATGGACTTAATTGATATTTATAGGACATTCCATCTGAAAACAACAGAATACATTTTCTTCTCAAGTGCTCATGGAACATTCTCTAGGATAGATCATATCTTGGGTCACAAATCAAGCCTTGGTAAATATAAGAAAACTGAAATCATATCACGCATCTTTTCCAACCACAAGGTTATGAGAATAGATATCAATTACAGGAAAAAAACTGTAAAAAATACAAACACACAAGGGCTTCCCTGGTGGCGCAGTGGTTGAGAGTCCGCCTGCCGATGCAGGGGACACGGGTTTGTGCCCCGATCCGGGAAGATCCCACATGCCGCGGAGCGTCTGGGCCCGTGAGCCATGGCCGCTGAGCCTGTGCGTCCAGAGCCTGTGCTCCGCAACGGGAGAGGCCGCAACAGTGAGGGGCCCGCGTAAAGCAAAAAAACAAAAAACAAAAAAAACAAACACATGGAGCTTAACAATACACTACTAAATAACCAAGAGATCACTGAACACATGAAAGAGGAAATCAAAAAATACCTAGAAACAGATAACAGTGGAGACACGACAACCCAAAACCTATGGAATGTAGCAAAAGCAGTTCTAAGAGGGAAGTTTATAGCAATACAATCCTACCTCAAGAACAAGAAACATCTCAAATAAACAACCTAACCTTACACCTAAAGCAATTAGAGAAAGAAGAACAAAAAAACCCCAATGTTAGCCAAAGGAAAGAAATCATAAAGATCAGATCAGAAATAAATAAAAAAGAAATGAAGGAAATGATAGCAAAGATCAATAAAACTAAAAGCTG
Organism: Mesoplodon densirostris; assembly: GCF_025265405.1. Classification (NCBI taxonomy): domain Eukaryota; kingdom Metazoa; phylum Chordata; class Mammalia; order Artiodactyla; family Ziphiidae; genus Mesoplodon; species Mesoplodon densirostris. Next base: position 46,468,527 of record NC_082668.1, read on the forward strand.
GTTCTTTGAGAAGATAAACAAAATTGATAAACCATTAGCCAGACTCCTCAAGAAAAAAAAGGGAAAAGACTCAAATCAACAGAATTAGAAATGAAAAAGAGGAAATAAAAATTGACACTGCAGAAATACAAAGGATCATGAGAGACTACTACAAGCAACTACATGCTAGTAAAATGGACAACTTGGAAGAAATGCTCAAATTCTTAGAAAAGCACAACCTTCTGAGACTGAACCAGGAAGAAATAGAAAATATAAGCAGACCAAACACAAGCACTGAAATTGGAACTGTGATTTAAAATCTTCCAACAAACAAAAGCCCAGGACCAGATGGCTTCACAGGTGAATTCTATCAAACATTTAGAGAAGAGCTAACACCTATCCTTCTCAAGCTCTTTCAAAATATAGCAGAGGGAGGAACACTCCCAAACTCATTCTATGAGGCCACCATCACCCTGATACCAAAATCAGACAAAGATGTCACAAAAAAAGAAAACTACAGGCCAATATCACTGATGAACATAGATGCAAAAATCCTCAACAAAATACTAGCAAACAGAATCCAACAGCATATTAAAAGGATCATACACCATGATCAAGTGAGGTTTATCCCAGGAATGCAAGGATTCTTCAATATACTCATATCAATCAATGTGATAAACCATATAAACAAATTGAAGGAGAAAAACCATATGTTCATCTCAATAGATGCAGAAAAAACTTTCAACAAAATTCAACACCAATTTATGATAAAAAACCTGCAGAAAGTAGGCATAGAGGGAAATTACCTCAACATACTAAAGGCCATATACGACAAACCCACAGCCAACATTGTTCTCAGTGGTGAAAAACTAAAAGCATTTCCACCAAGATCAGGAAGAAGACAAGGTTGCCTACTCTCACCACTATGATTCAACATAGTTTTGGAAGTTCTAGCCACAGCAATCAGAGATGAAAAAGAAATAAAAGGAAACCAAATCAGAAAAGAAGAAGTAAAACTGTCACTGTTTGCAGATGACATGACACTATACATAGAGTATGCTAAAGATGCTACCAGAAAACTACTAGAGTTAATCAATGAATTTGGTAAAGTAGCAGGATACAAAATGCACAGAAATCTCTTGCATCCTATACACTAACGATGAAAAACCTGAAAGAGAAATTAAGGAAACACTCCCATTTACCATTGGAACAAAAAGAATAAAATACCTAGGAATAAACCTACCTAAGGAGGCAAAAGACCTGTATGCAGAAAACTATAAGACACTGATGAAAGAATTTAAAGGTGATCCAAACAGATGGAGAGATATACCATGTTCTTAGATTGGAAGAATCAACATTGTGAAAATAATTCTACTACCCAAAGCAATCCACAGATCCAGTACAATCCCTATGAAACTACCAATGGCATTTTTCACAGAACTAGAACAAAAGATTTCACAATTTGTATGGAAACACAAAAGACACCAAGTAGCCAAAGCAGTCTTTTTTTAAAAATTCTTTTTTATTTACTTTTTATATAGCAGGTTCTTATTAGTTATCTATTTTATACATATTAGTGTATATATGTGAAACCCAATCCCCCAATTCAAACCACCACCATCCCCCCCGCCACCTTCCCTCTGGTGTCCATATGTTTGTTCTCTACATCTGTGTCTATATTTCTGCCCTGAAACTGGTTCATCTGCACCATTTTTCTGGGTTCCACATATATGTGTTAACATACTCTATTTGGCCAAAGCAATCTTGAGAAAGAAAAATGGAGCTGGAGGAATCAGGCTCCCTGACTTCAGACTATACTACAAAGCTACAGTAATCAAGACAGCATGGTACTGGCACAAAGACAGAAATATAGATCAATGGAACAGGATAGAAAGCCCAGAGATAAACCCACACACATACGGTCATCTTATCTTTGATAAAGGAGGCAGGAATATATAATGGAGAAAAGACAGCCTCTTCAAAAAGTGGTGCTGGGAAAGCTGGACAGCTACATGTAAAAGAATGAAATTAGAACACTCCCTAACACCATACACAAAAATAAACTCATAATGGATTAAAGACCTAAATGTAGGGCCAGACACTATAAAACTCTTAGAGGAAAACCTAGGAAGAACACTCTATGACAAATAACAGCAAGATCCTTTTTGACCCACCTCCTAGAGTAATGGAAATAAAAACAAAAATAAACAAATGGGACCTAATGAAACTTCAAAGCTTTTGCACAGCAAAGGAAAGCATAAACGAGACGAAAAGACTACCCTCAGAATGGGAGAGAATATTTGCAAATGAAGCAAGGGACAAAGAATTAATCTCCAAAATATACAAGAGCCCATGCAGCTCAATATCATAAAAACAAACAACCCAATCCAAAAATGGGCAGAAGACCTAAATAGACATTTCTCCAAAGAAGACATACAGATGGCCAACAAATACATGAAAAGATGCTCAACATCACTAATCATTAGAGAAATGCAAATCAAAACTACAGTGACCACACAGTGGTCAGAATGGCCATCATCAAAAAATCTACAAACAGTGAATGCTGGAGAGAGTGAGGAGCAAAGGGAACCCTCTGGCACTGTTGGTGGGAATGTAAATTGATACAGCCACTATGGAGAACAGTATGGAGGTTCCTTAAAAAACTAAAAATAGAACTACAAGATGACCCAGCAATCCCACTACTGGGCATATACCCTGAGAAAACCATAATTCAGAAAGAGTCATGTACCACAGTGTTCATTGCAGCACTATTTATAATAGCCAGGACATGGAAGCAACCTAAGTGTCCATCGACAGATGAATGGGTAAAGAAGATGTGGCATATATATACAATTGAATATTACTCAGCCATATAAAGAAATGAAATTGAGTTTTTTGTAGTCAGGTGGATGGACGTAGAGTCTGTCATAGAGAGTAAAGTAAGTCAGAAAGAGAAAAACAAATATTGTGCTAATACATATATATGGAATCTAAAAAAAAAAAAAAGGTTCTGAAGAACCTAGGGGCAGGACAGGAATAAAGACGCAGATGTAGAGAATGGACTTGAGGACAGGGAGGGGGAAGGGTAAGCTGGGACGAAGTGAGAGAGTGGCACTGACATATATACACTACCAAATGTAACATAGATAGCTAGTGGGAAGCAGCTGCATAGCACAGGGAGATCAGCTCAGTGCTTTGTGCCCACCTAGAGGGATGGATAGGGATGGAGGGAGGGAGACACAAGAGGGAGGGGATATGGAGATATATGTATATGTATAGCTGATTCACTTTGTTATACAGCAGAAACTAACACAACATTGTAAAGCAATTATACTCCAATAAAGATGTTTAAAAAATAATAATAATAAAATAAAATCAAAAAGCATTCCTCCCCAAAAAAGGGACTACAAACAAAAATGAGCTTTAAAAAAAGGGGGAGGGCAGAAAAATATTTGAAGTAATAATGATAATAAGTTCCTGAATTTGAATAAAAACATAAATCTATAGATCCAAGAAGCTCAGCAAACTCCAAGTAAGACAAATACAAAAAGATCCATAGACATATCATAGTTAAAATACTGAAAGACAAAAAGAAGTCTTAAAATCAACAAGAAGAAAACAACTCACCATATACAAAGGACCATCAATATAATTAACAATTGACTTGTCTTTGAAACACTGGAGGTCAGGAGGCAGTGGAATGACATATTCAAAGTACTGAAAGAAAAAACAGTCAACCAATAATTCTGTATCCAACAGAACTATTTTTCATGAATGAAGGTAACTTTCCAGAAGAGGAAGAATATCCTTACCCTAATACTTCCAAGAAAAGTCAGAGAATTGAAACTTAGTTTGAACTGGCCTGGCCAGGGTCACATACGCATGCCTGGACCTCCACTCATAGGAAATGGACACAGAGAGAGTTTATCAAAGAATAATGGGATACTGTTACTCTAAGGCAAAATGAATTTGGGGCAGGCAAAAATAATAAGTTTTTGTCAGGTCACCTGTGGTGTGAGGATGAGCTGACATTGTGAGTTTTGAGGATAGCTGGCTTCGTTGTCTGTCCAGTGTTCATTCTCTCCCTCTTTTGGTAACAGCAAAATTTTTATTTGTGGAAATTATTTACCTCATGTAGTTAGTGAAACTGCCAGTCATAGGATTCTCACCACACAACTTGGTCATGTTACCCAAGTTATCCAATCTCTCCTGGGAAATGTAATCATTAGGTCTGAGGTACAAGGACAAAAGGTGGTTGTAACTAAGTCACTCAGTGGTATTGCCAGTAATATCCTGAGGATATCAAAAGGGAAGGCTCAAGATATCCTATTTCTAGTATATCCAAAGGTATTTTGATTCCTGTACTTCTAGAAGTCTAGCTACTTAACTCTTACTTTGATTCTGTGAGCAAGTAAGTATATACCCATAAATCTCCTTTTATGGCCTATATTAAGGCCAATTTTTGTTGCCTGCAGCCCCAAACTCTTACTACAACTGGACTGGTTTCATAGGCTTTCCTGAGCCCACATTACCTTAGATGTCAAAGAACAAAGTTAGGCTTTTGTTAAAATCCGTGCCCTGTCCTGAATAGTAATAAACCAAGAATCATTCTGTCATAGAAAGAGAACTTTGAGAGGTCATGGTCCAATAATGGACAGTACACTGACTTCATATCTGGACTTGTGTACCCTTTACCTTCTCAGATACCTATTCCCGTGTGTGTCAAAAACAAAACAAAACTAGTCAGAGGCAGGACAAAATCAAATCAAATCAAATAATTCCCAGATAAACAAGTACTGAGAAAATTCATTGCTAGTATACTTGTTTTACAAAAAGTACTACAGAAAGTCCTCCAGGCTGACACCAGACTATGACTCAAATCCGCAGAAAGAAAGAAAGGGCACTATAAATTGTGAATTTGTATAGTAATATAAAAGACTTCAAAAATATTTTTTTTCACACAAAGTTATGTTCTGACCACAAAGGAATTCAATTTAAAATTAACAAAGAAAAATATCTTTGAAATCCTGCAATATTTGGAAAGTAAAGACACTTCAAAATAATCCAGATGTCAAAGTATAAATCACAAGGTATATTAGAAAATGTCATAAACTGAATGAAAGCAAAAACACAACATACCAAAATTTATGGGATGCAGCTAAAGCAGTGCTTACAGTTACGCTGACCAAGAAAATAAAGAGAAGACAAATTACTGGAATCAGGAACGAAAGAGGTCACATCAATTCTAACTGTCTTACAGAAAGAGACTAAATAAAGGAATATCATAAACAACTTTATACCAATGAATTAGACAACTTTTATGAAATGGAAAAATGTCCAGAATGATACAAATGACAAAAATTAACTTAAAAAGAGGTAGAGGGCCTCCCTGGTGGCGCAGTGGTTGAGAGTCCGCCTGCCGATTCAGGGGACACGGGTTCGTGCCCCGATCCCGGAGGATCCCACATGCCGCGGAGCGGCTGGGCCCGCGAGCCATGGCCGCGGGGCCTGTGTGTCCGGAGCCTGTGCTCCGCAACGGGAGAGGCCGCAGCAGTGAGAGGCCCGCGAGAGGCCCGCGTACAGCAAAAAAAAAAAAAAAAAAAAAAAAAAGAGGTAGAAAAACCTAAACAGATGTATAACAAGAAAAGAGACTGAGTTAGTTATAAGTTTTCCCAAAAAGAAAAGCTCAGGCCCAGATGGTTTCTCTGGTGAGCTCTATCAAATATTAAAGAAGAAATAATACTAATTTTTAAAAACTCTTTCCGTAAACAGAAGGGAAGAAACACTTTCCCACTTATTCTATGAGGTCAGTGTTATGCTGATTCCAAAGCTAGACTAAGACATCACATGAAAAGTAGAGATGAATATCCCTTATAAACAAGACACAAACATCTTTAAAAAATACTAGCAAATGTAATCCAACAAGATATAACAAGGATTATACACCAGGGCCCATTGGGATTTATCTCAGCAATGCAAGGTTGGCTTAACATTTGAAGATGAATTAGTGCAATACACTATATTAATATTATAGAATAAAAGACAAAAACCACATGATCATATCAATAGGGGCATCAAAAATATTTGACAAAATCAAATATTTAATTCATGATAAAAACAAAAAACTCTCAACAACTCAGGAATAAGGAAAACATTCTCAATCTTATAAAGAACATTTACAAAAAATTCATAGCTGACATCATATGTAATGGTGAAAAACTTATACTTTCACCCTAAAATTTAAAAACAACAAGGCAAAAAGTCTGCTTTCATCATTTATATCAACATTGTAATAGAGGTCCTGAAAACTAGTGCAATGAGAGATAAAAATAAGTTAATGGGACTTCCCTGGTGGCGCAGTGGTTGAGAGTCCTCCTGCCGATGAAGGGGACACAGGTTCGTGCCCCGGTCCGGGAGGATCCTGCGTGCCGCAGAGCGGCTGGGCCCGTGAGCCATGGCTGCTGGGCCTGCACGTCCGGAGCCTGTGCTCCGCAGCGGGAGAGGCCACAACAGTGAGAGGCCTGCGTACCGCAAAAAAAAAAAAAAAAAGTTAATGGCATCCAAATTGTAAAGGAAAAAGTAAAATTGTCTTCTTTTTCAAATTCTTTTGTTTATTCTACGCCCTTTGCAATTCTATATACATTTTAGGATCAGCTTGTCCATTTCTACAAAAAAAAATCTGCTAGGATGTTGATAAGGATTGTATTGAATTTGTAGATCAATTTAGACAGAGGGTCATCTTGACAATATTAAGTTTTCCAATCTATGAATATGAAATCTCTCACTACTAATTTAGATCTTTAATTTCTCCCAGCAATGTTTTAAAGCTTTTCATATACAAGTATTGCCATTCATTTCTTAAATTTATTTGAGTTCCTTGCTTGATTTATTTAGAAGTTGTAGTAAGTTTTTTGAGTATTCCTTGAGATTTTCTATATCCAGAATCAAGAAGACTTTCCAAGATAAGCCTGAACCTCTCTTAAAACAATACCCATATATATCATGGCTCTGTTAATAGGGGAATATAAGTTTAGAGTTGTTATACTTTCCTGCAGAATTTAATTTGTCTCATAGAAATATAACCACCTCAATGTTATTTTGATTATTTGCCTCATATTTTTTTTCTATTCTTTTTACTTTTAATCTTTCTATATTATGATGATTTTTAATTGGTGAATTTAGTTCATTACATTTATTGTGATTACCCATATTTATGGACTTGTTACTATAATCTTATTTTGTACTATTTGTCAGTGCTTTTCTCCTTTGCTTCTATTTCCTTCTTGTCTTTTTTTTTTGGTGGGGGGGGCGAGGAGGGGAATTAAGATTTTTAGGCTAGAAGTTATACACTCAATTTCCATTCTTTTTGTGGTTACCCCTTAAAATTTTATCATAGGTGCTTAACAAAGTCTAACCTAAGGCACTGTCTTAGCTTTCTGAATTAATCAGGGAAAAGACTAAGCTACTCAAAGATACAGTGGCGTAACAAAAAAACATTTCTCTTTTTGGTCCTGACATGAGCAGTCCAGATTAATAGGATGGCTCTGCTCCATAATATCACTCAGGGCTCTAGCCTGCTTCCATGTCATTGCACCATCATCTACTAGGATGCTGTCCTCATCTGCGTGGTTAATGCTGGATTGCTGCCACATCTACATTCTATAGGAAGGAGAAAGAGAGAAAATCCCATGCAGGCAATTTTCTTTCAAGCCATTGAGGCAGAAGTTGCACATAGCATTCCTAACAGCAAGTAGTTAGTCACACAGCAATATCTTGCTGCAAGTCAGAGTGGGAAATGTAGTCTCTTGCTGCTAAGACCAAGTACCTAGGAAGAAGGGAAGAATAGACCTTTTGGGGACAACTAGTAGGCTGGCCATCTAAACACCTATGCCTGCTTTCTTCGCACACATTAAAAAAGACTTACTGCCTCTTTATGAACCATAATCCAAGATCCTATCTAGTCCAACGTCCAAGACATCTAGGTGCTGCAAAATTCTCTCCATTCAGTTCATATGAGGTGCCTCTTAGTCCTGTGAACAATATACTAATAGACAACTTATACAAACCTGAACCCTAATATACTACGATATTTTGGATAAAGGAAGAATTGAAGATCTTTTGGATAAAGGAAGAATTGAACTACAGAGTAGTCATCTACCCACAGAAAGGAGAAAAATTATGCTGAGCAGGAATTATAAAGAACCCCTTAGCCTAGCAGTAAAAAAGGTTTCTTGGTTACATGCTGGTTCTAATCTATTAGAAAAATTCCCCTATCAACTGTGGACTCTGCCTTTGCCTTCTAGACATTCTTCATTGTTCCCAATCTTCTGTGGCCATACCTGATTTTGGAGAGAATGTAGTAGGGTTAGATTGGGAACGGAAAAGTGTAATGTTTTAATATCCCACTTCATTGCTAGAGTTGGTTTGGGAGCCTGAGGGTTGCATCAAGGATTGAACAACCACAGCCTTTCACAAGATCTTACTTATTGACTTGTTGGCAGTGTAATTCTCAAAACACCTTTTCTGGCTTTGGTTCTATTTATTTCCTATTTGTCTATATGCCAGTAACCCCATCAAAGTTTGTTTTCTGTTCTTTTTCTAGACAAAGTTTCTAAGCCGGCTTTTTCTTATCTTCTTGTTTCCCTCTCTCCCTCTTTCTCATTTTAATGATGGCTATTTTGAGGCTATCTGAACAACAGGTTTAGGTTGGAAGGCAACATCCTCAATCTGATCTTTGTCAAAAGATTGCCTTTCTTTCTTTGAGGAAGATTTACGGAAAGGTTTTGAGTCAGTTTTATCTCATGCTATTTCTTATAATACCTTACTAAAAGCAATAAGGAATATGTGTTCTCTACCCTTGCTGCTTTATAAGAAAAAGATGAGTTAAGGCAAGAATATGCCAATTTGCAAGCAGAGAAGGAAGGAAATAGAGAATCCAGAAATGTGAGCCTCACAAGCTGGAAAAGCCAACTGCTTCTGTACCCCAAACAACATAAGATCTACTGCTTCACTGCTAAGCCCTAAATTTTGCTAAGCCAAATGCCCCCTATTTTAGGTTCCTATGATTGTTGCATTCCAGCTGCAGGGACTAATTTAGTTACTGTTAAGGTTAAGCTGCTCTAAGAAATAAATGTAAAAATATAAAGAGTTAAATCATGTAGATCTCTACCTCATGTGATGGTCCCAAGTTATAGACAGGTTAGCTGTATGGCTCTACTCTACTTAGTCATTTAGGGAACCAGATGATTCCATTTTGTTGCTCCACCATCCATTATGGTCTGTATTTGTGTGTTCAAAGCTGGGTCTCTATATTGTCCATGTCCAAACATCAGAAAGGAGGAAAAGAAGTCTAGGGCAAACTGTTTCCTTTTAAGAAAATAAGGTGAAAGGTGCACACATGACTCCAACTCATGTAACCCTGGAGAGAACTCAACATATGGCTATCGAGTTGTATGTGAGTCAGGGAATTATGGTCTCTGATAGAATGGCCATTTGCCCAAGAAGGAGGGGAGATCGGATTTAGGATCTGATCCCCTTTTAGGAGGGACACCACACCTACAAATCTCTGCTTCTCAAATATATAGATCTTAGAATATTGTAATTACAGTCAGCCCTCTTTCAGTTCATATGTTTTAGCTCAGAGTTTTGTTTTTGTCATTCTTGAAGACACTCCCAAAGAGATAATACTGTTATTTTTTATACATATATTTGTTTAGATTTACTTACATGTTGACCAATTTATTTGCACTTCTTTGGTATTGTATTAGTGCCCTATTGTTGCATAATAAAATACCAGAAGCTTAGTAGCTTAAAAACAACATCCATTCATTAGCTCACAGTTCTGTAGGTCAGAAGTCTGACAAGGCAAGGAGGGGTTCTCTGCTATGAATATCACAAGGCTGATGTCAGGTTGTCAGCTAGACTGAGTTCTCATAAGGAGGCTTTGGGCTCATTGTTGGAACTTGAGGCTTCCAAGCTCACTCTTTTGTTGGCAGAATTCAGTTCCTTGGGGTTGTACAGCTGAGATCCCCCTTTTCTTGCTGGCCATCATCCATAGGCCACCCTCAGCTCTTTTCCACATGGCCCCCACAGGCAGTTCACAGAATGGATGTATGTTTTTGAGGCCACACAGATGGTGTCACTCTGACTTCCTCTTTTGCAACAAGCTGAAGATATACCTATGTGTGTGTTACACTAGATTCTCAACTGCTCTTTGAATCAGTCATAACATCTTAGTGAGTCAAATAAATTCTTTGGTACTTGTCATTTTTATGTATATGAGTTGTATTTTTTAACCTTTTTGAAAGTTATACTTTAATAGTGGCAGCCAATGAAAAAGCCAGCTTGCTGTAGATTGTCCTATGGAAAAACTGCTAGTCATCAAGCCCCATGGATAAATAAGAGCCTGTAATCAGATTTTCAGTGCCTCACTTATTAAATATGAAAAATGAGGGCTTCCCTGGTGGCGCAGTGGTTGAGAGTCCGCCTGCCGATGCAGGGGACACAGGTTCGTGCCCCGGTCCGGAAGGATCCCGCATGCTGCGGAGCGGCTGGGCCCGTGAGCCATGGCCGCTGGGCTTGCATGTCCAGAGCCTGGGCTCCACAACAGGAGAGACCACAGCAGTGAGAGGCCTGCGTACCACAAAAAAAAAAAAAGAAAAAGAAAAATGAATTTACATTTAGCCTCCAATATGAAAATATAGCAAAAAGAGGAAATCAAATCAAGAATAAGCTAAGAGTATGTTAGAAGCAGAAGAAAACTTTAAAGAAATGATATTTAAATTCTCAGAGAAACTTTCAGCTCTGGACAAGATGGAGTAAGCATATTCAGCCCTATTCCTCTTGCTGATTATAGTGAAAAGCTATGGACAAAAACATAAGGCAATTATCAGAAGACTCTGAAAAAGAAAAGAAGATAGATTGACTAGTACCAAGGAACTTGAGAAATGACCTGTGTTGAGTGTGATGATTTTTTTTCCCTGTTGTTGTTTGTCTCCTATGTATGCAATGGGTACAGACCAAAACAAAACAAAACAAACAAAAGCCCCAAGGAAAACCCATTCTCTCTAGTCAGAGGACTAGAAAAAGGATGGCTCTTCAGAATACAACTCGTCTAATTATACCCTCTCAACTCCAGACAAACATGATGAAAGGAGCAGTGCCCCTCTCTTTCCATACCAGGCACTGTGGGGATGGAACTCTGTTGACCATTTCCATCCTGCACTAAGCAAAAGAGCAAAGAGCAGCAACCCATCCCCTCCCAAACTAGAGAGGGGGAGAAGGATTAGAGAGAAGAGAGGTAGAGAAAGGTATTCTTGAACATCTACGAAGTCCTGGGCACAACCCCAAGTGGCTCTGGCATGAAACCAACAAGCAGCAACACAGTAAGGGCTGTGAGAACTGAACTACAGTATAGACTATTACCAGGTTTCAAACCGACCTCTGGATAGTACTGAGGCATGCCAGATTTGCACTACAATTGCTTTGGAAACTAAATTGACATTCAAGCCACAGCCAACAAAAATGGGTCAGGATGTGTGTTCTGAACCTATATAGGATGACTGCCTGCTAGAAGAGAAGACTTACATAGAAACTATATTCTCATAACATAATGCTCAAAATATCCAGGATACAATCCCAAATTACACATCACATCAAGAAGCAGGAAAACCTGGGCTTAAATGAGAAAAGACAATCAATACATATCATTACTGAGATAATACAGCTGTTGGAATTATCAAACAATGATTTTTTTTTTTTTTTTTTTTCCTTTTTGCGGTATGTGGGCCTCTCACTGTTGTGGCCTCTCCCGTTGCGGAGCACAGGCTCCGGATGCGCAGGCCCAGCGGCCATGGCTCACGGGCCCAGCCGCTCCGCGGCATATGGGATCCTCCCAGACCGGGGCACGAACCCGTATCCCCTGCATCGGCAGGCGGACTCTCAACCACTGCGCCACCAGGGAGGCCCCAAACAATGATTTTAAAGAGCTATCATACAAATGCTCCAAGAAGAAATTACAAACACTCTTGAGACAAATGGAAAAACTGAAAATCTCAGAAAAGAAATGGAAGATATAAAGAAGAGCCAAATGAAAATTTTAGAACTGAAAAATACAATAACCAAACTAAAATAATTCACTAGATGGGCTCAGTAGAAGAATGGAGATGACGGAAGAAGGAATCAGTGAACCAGAAGATAAATCAATAGTAACTATCAAATATAAACAAGGGAGAAAATAGATTTTTAAAAAAGAACTGCACCTCGTGACATGTTGAGACAATAACAAAAGCTCTCAGGTCCATGTCACTGGAGTTCCAGAAGAAGAGAAAAAAGAATGCTGGGGTAAAAAAAAATTTCGAAGAAGTAATGGTTGAAAACTTCCCAAATTTAATAAAAGACATAATACATAAACCTACAGGTTCAAGAAGCTTAGTGAACCCACTAAGAAATCAGTAAACAGGGTAAACCCAAAGAAACTGATGCTTAGATATCATAACCAAATTTCTGAAAAACTAAAAACAAAGAACAACTCTTAAAAGCAGTCATTGAGAAACAACACAGTATCTGAAGGGGACCAGTAACAGTGGATTTCTCATAATAAATCAAGAGGCCAGAAGGAAGTGGCACATAGGGGAAAGGCTTTGTGGCATTGGTCTTGATGATGATTTCTTGGATATGACACCAAAAGCATAGGCAACAAAAGCAAAAATAAACAAATGAGACTACATGAAACTAAAAAAGGTTCTGTACAGGAAAGAATCAACAGAGTGAAATGGCAACCTATGGAATGAGAGAAAATATTTGCAAAGCATATAACTGATAAAGGGTAAATCTCTAAAATATTGATACATAAGGAACTCCTACAACTCAATAGCAGAAAAAACTAATAACCAAATTTAAAAATGGATGTTCAAAGAGTCATACAAATGGCTAACAGGTAAAGGAAAAGATGCTCAATGTTACTAATCACCAGAGAAATGGGAATCAAAATCACTGTGAGATCACTTCACACCTGTTAAGATGGCCATTATAAAAAAACACAGGGCCTCCCTGGTGGCGCAGTGGTTGAGAGTCCGCCTGCCAATGCAGGGGATGCGGGTTCGTGCCCCGGTCCGGGAGGATCCCATGTGCCGCGGAGCGGCTGGGCCCGTGAGCCATGGCCGCTGAGCCTGCGCATCCGGAGCCTGTGCTCCGCAACGGGAGAGGCCACGACAGTGAGAGGCCCGCGTACCACAAAAAAAAAAAAAAACACAGAAAATAACAATGATTGGTAAGGATGTGGAGAAATTGGAATTCTGCTGTACTGTAGGTGGTAATATAACATGGTGCAGCTGATATGGAGAACAGAATGGAGGTGCTTCAAAACAACAACAACAACAACAACAAACCCAGAACTACCATATGATCCAGTAGCTTACTTGCAGGTATTTATCCAAAAAAGTTGAAATCAGGATATCAAGGAGATATCTGTACTACCATATTCACCAAAGCATTGTTAACAATAGCCAAGAAGTAGAAACAACCTAAATGTCCATCAATGGATGACTGGATAAACACAATATGGTATATACACACAACAGAATATTATTCAGTCATTAAAAAGAATGAAATCCTGTAATATGCTACAACATGGATGAAACTTGAGGATATTATGTTAAATGGAGTAAGTCAGTCACAGAAGGACAAATACTGAACAATTCCACGTAAATGAGTTATCTAAAATAGTCAAATTCATCAAAGCACAGAATAGAATGGGGTGCTTGGCAGATGCTGGAAGACAGGGGAAATGGGAAGTTGCTGTTCGTTGTGTATAAAGTTTCAGTTATGTAAGGTGAAAAACTTCTAGAGATCTTCTGTACAACGTTGTGCTGATAGTAAATAATACTGCACTGTATACTTAAAGAATTAAGAGGATAAATCTTACGTGTTTTTCACCACAACTGAAAACAAAAATTGACACAACATTTTTAAAGTGCTGAAAGGAAAAAACGGTCACCCACAATTGTATATATCAAGTTAAAGGTGCAAAAGTGACTCAATGGGCAAAAGATAGTATTGGAACAATTTGACAATTGCCTGTGGGACAATTTCCACAGTAGAGAGAGAAAGAGAGAGAGAGAGGGAGAGGAGAGAGACAGGGAGATATTGCGGAACTCAACCTAAATCTCACACCTTATACAAAAAGTAATGCAATATAGATCATGGATATAAGTGTAAATGTATAACAATAAAACTTTTAAAAGAAAACATAAGAGAAAATCTTCATGTCCTAGCATTAAGAGTTCTTAAACATGATACCTAAAGCACAATCCATAAAAAAAAAGTTAATTAGATTTCATCAAAGTTAAAAACTGCTCAGTGAAAAATATTCATCAGAGAATGATAATACAAGGCAGAGACTGGAAGAAAATACTCACAAATTACATATAGACCATAAGAGAGAAAAAAAATAAGATAGAGAATCCTTTCAGGTGGTCCATCATCTAAAAGAAGTTCCAGAAAAAGAGCAGGACTTAAATTGGAAGAAAAGTATCAAAGAAATAATAAAATTTCCCAAAACTGGAAAACTTAAATCTTAAGCCTAAAAGTACCCAATGAATGCCCACAAAGATGAAAGACAGGAGATCTAGAAAAAGGCATATCATCATAAAATTTTAGAAAACTGAGAACACAGAGAAAGGCTTAGAAACTTCCTGAGAGAAACAAGTAATATACAAAGGACCAAGAACAAAAATGTCATCAGACTTTGCACCAAAAACACTGGTTTCCCATGACTACTAGGATAATTTCAGAACAAAAGCCCATTACGTGGCCTGTAGGCTATGCATGGTCTAGCTCCTGCCCACCTCTCAAGTCTCATAATTTTTCCCCTTTCATTTCTCTTTAATTCAGCCACACTGGCCTATTTTCTCTTCCTTCTACATGCAAAGCATTTGCAGCTGTTATTTCCATTAAATGTAAGACTCTTCTCATATCAACTCTTCTCATATTAATAGCTTATCCCATCCACTCTTCACATCTCAATTCAATTATCCTAATTATCCTAATAGGCATAACACGTCTCTCTAGACAAACATCATTTTCAATAGCAGCATTCAGTATCTGAAATTGTAACATCAGTCTGAGATAACTTTAATTATGAAAGGCCTCTGGAAGTTAGTCCAAAGGAAAACACTATAAGCTGAAAAAGGTAAAAAATATCACTTTGTAAGCTCCATTAGGGCAAGGACAGTGGTCTATCTTATTTACTATCATATATTCAGCAGCTAGCACAATGCTAGAAGATACTCGATAAATATTTGATAAATGAACTTGTATTAATACTAGCCTCTCAGTCTATTTTTGAGGACTAAATACTAATGTAGAATGAAAGGCAATTCATGAAGAAAGAAAACCAAATGGCCAATAAATATATGAAAAGTTGATCAACCTCATGTGTAATTAAGAAAATGTAAGTTAGAGTCATGGGGAGATATAATTTCATTTCTGCTATAATTATAAATTTTAAAATATCTGACAATACTGAGGATGTGTAGAAATAAACTTTTATATGCTAATGAGTATAAATTGGTACAAATATTTTGGTGAGCAAATTGGCAATATCCTATGAAAATGTGTATATTCTAAGACCATTTCCACTCATAAGCACATAACTCAGAAACTCTTGCATAAGGGCCTAACTATTGCGTAGGGGCATATATAGAAAAATATTCATAGCACTATTGTTTCAAACAGCAACATCTAGATAACCTAAATGACCACCAACAAAAGAACAGATGAATAAATTGAGGTAGCATATTAATGCAATGGAATATTACTCAGCAGAGAAAATGAATGAAATAGTTATTTGTTTCAACACAAATATATCTTATAAACACAATATTGACCAAAAAGGCAAGTTGCAGAAGAATACACAGTGAAACCATTTACATTATGTTAAAAACATGCAAAATGATACCATATTGCTAAGGATACATATTTAATAAAAGTATTCAGAGAAATATGGGGATGATAAATACAAAATTCAATACAGTGGTAACTTTTGGAGTAAAGTTTGTTTCTGTTCATAACTGTAGCTCCTTTAAAAGTAGTTTGTCTTTTCTTTTCTTTTTGGTTTTCTGCAGTTACACTCTGACATGTCTAGGTATATTACCAGTTTAGGGAAGCACTAGATGTGTAACAAGGAAAACTAAAAGTACAGTAGTTCAAAAGGACAGGTGACAATCTAGGCTGTCTATTCCAGGTTGATGCGTGGGCTCTTGTCCACATTGTTACGCAGGAACCCAGCCTCCTTCCATCCTGTTTTAGTGCCATCCCTATGGTCACAACCAGGTCACAGGCATATTCTTGCTTTGGTTTACAAGAAGAAGAAAGAAAACAGAAGTAGCCTGTTTATTCCTTAAGGTCCCCAGCTGAAAACATTATACAGGCAAGAAATTAGGCCCTAAGTCACACTTAAACATACGGAAGATTGGAGAATGTAGAATAGTTGAAAATCATGTCTTTGGTACTTTACTACTAAGCAAGAAAGGGACATTGTAAACTGGTGAATTTGCAAGTTGGTAAAAGCTGTCCTTACCACTCTACTTGTAGATTTCCTTTATTTTGCTTGGGCTATCTGAGTTCCTTGAATTGTGGAATTTTTCATAATTTCTGGGAAATTTTTAGTTATCCTTCATTTTATTTGAAATTGTTGAGATAATTTTAGATTCAAATGAAATTGTAAGAAAGAACACAGCCAGATCCCATGTATTTTTACCCAGTATCCACTAATGGTAACATCTTGCAAAACCATAGTTCAATATTAAAAACAATATATAGACATTGATACAACCACCAATCTTCTTCAGATTCCCCCAGTTTTATTTGGACTTATTTGTGTCTTTATTTCTACACAATTTTATCACTTGTGTAGGTCTGTGTATCCACCACCACAGTCAAACTATAGAACAGTTCCTTTAGCACAGGAATGTCCACCTTTATCTTTCAACACTAACATCTCTTTTCCCAGAAGTGACTACTGTTAATAGGTTAAGGTGCATATTTATCTTGGATCTGGTCAGATCTAAAAGTTTTTCAGTTGATAATTATTCATTTGTGAGAAATCATGTTATCTGCTTGTAGTAGTTTTTTCTTTCCCAATATTAATCCTGCTTACATTTCTTCCTTTGTAACAACGCTGAAGGTGAAAAAAAAGGTAGCATCTTTAATTCCTGCCTTCAGTATTTCTAACTTTTACATATTCATACATTCTAATATGGTTTTCATTGTTTGTATTGGACTGATACAATTCTCTATGAAAAGATTCATGTTCAATCCATTTATCTGAAAATTCATTGTATATCAAAATAGTTTTAGGGCTTCCCTGGTGGCTCAGTGGTTGAGAGTCCACCTGCCGATGCAGGGGACACGGGTTCATGCCCCAGTCCGGGAAGATCCCACATGCCGCGGAGTGGCTGGGCCCGTGAGCCATGGCTGCTGAGCCTGCGCGTCTGGAGCCTGTGCTCTGCAACAGGAGAGGCCACAACAGTGAGAGGCCCGCGTACCGCAAAAAAAAAAAAAAAAAAAAAGTTTAAAATATAGTCTAGTTGAGTATGATACTTTGTTACAAAGCACCTTATAATGTCAAGACCCTTGGACTGGATGTAATGATCCATCCACTAGGAGGTAGATGAAATCAGGATTTTGATCTATTGAATATATGAGCTTTGCAGACCTTTATATAAAAGTAAATATGATTTTTCCTGGAAAAGGAGTGACATATCTTTAGTGTGTGTGTGTATATATATATATATATATATATATATATATATATATATATATATATAAACAACTGTTCTCTGACTTGTATGCAGTCCCTACTTGAAGTAAATTTCGATAAGAGCAATAAGCTAGTCTAAGTGCACTCCTAAGCTGTGAAGCCAGTATACATGGTATACTGATTAGTCATATTCCAAAACAAATTTTGGGCTATGTATGTGTGTAAAGATCATGGGTATGGCCCTTCCCGCCCCTTCTCTTCTTTTCTGTAAGGCTGGAATTGGTATGAGGGCCTGATCAGAAGGAGTAGAAGGAATCCATATTCATTCCCTCACTTGTCTTATGTGCTAGACTCTCTCTGATACCCACGAGTGAGAATTTGGGCATTTCTAAGCATTGGCCAAAGACAATAATGGTCAAAGACTGGACAAAACCCCAGTGTCAAATTCTAAAATCTGACGTAGGCTGGAGTGGCAAGTTGAGCATTATTTCAAATACGGAATAAAACAGGCATATATTTTTGATCTAGTCTGGAGTTGGAGTTCATCAGTAACTTTTTATGGCTGGTTTCAAAAAAGGCATCTCTACAGGCCCGGTATACTTCTATAAAAAGTAGTAATAAATATCAAAGGAGCAGCCACACAGAGGTGGGGTCAGGGACCTCATTATCCTGACCTTAATATCCCCTGGCTAGCCACATGATAGGTCTCGCTCAAGAAAATTCGAAAGCTGTTTGCATCAGCGTATTTCTTTTTAAAAACAGAGCGAGAGTCTGCCAGAAGTTAACAAGGCTTAATTAGTGTCCAGGAATCTGACCAATTATGTTAATTTATTCTCTTCTCCAGAAAAAAGCAAGGAAGAATCTTCCCTTCCAAGGGGGTAAAGTCCCTCTTTTGCTTTACCTTAAGACTGGATACTAGTAATGACTGGGTTAACAGATGAGAAATAAAAGTGTGTGTGATGGCAGGGAGGCAGGGGTAAGGGAGCTCTATCAGCTCTTTTCACTTTCAGCTCACTCCACTTTGCTCTTCCTGAGTTTATTTCTTTATTTTGGGGTGGAGGGGCCATATATTCCACTCCAGTTTGTCTGAGCACCCTAGCTTCACATCTGGAGTTTCAGATGCAAGATAATCTAATAGTAAAATGGATTTGGATTTTTCCACTTGCAGTTGACTCTCCTGTCTATATTCTCCCTCAGGAACCTTATGAGAATGGGTAGTTTATTCAAGAAAGATTTAAGCATCTGGGTCTCTTGAGCTAACACCTAATAGCAAGGTATTCAATAAAGAGTAATTATTATCAAATAACGATCAAACATATGACACATACCAAAGATAAAAATTAATATAAGATCAACTTGAACTGGGTTCTGCCAAGGCAAGCTGAACTTTGACTGAATAAAAAGCATATTTTCATTCATTTTTTAAAATTCTTTTTGATACCTATAGGCAGAAGTAGCTCAGTAGGTCTTTTCCTGTGAAAAGAATGTGAAAAAAATCTACACAAATGTTACATTAAAATTCTTTTCATTTTATGAAGAGACCATTGAATATAATAAGTAATGATACCACAAATATTTCTGGGTATGTATTTTTTCATTTCAAATGAATATAACATTATCTACTCCCTCCAATAAAAAATTATAAATGGATTTTTAAGCTAATGAATCGTGAAATATTTTTGTTGAGTTACAAGTGAACCAAATGGTCATATTTATTTTAACACCTGGAAAAAGTCAGGATATGCACAGCTGGCTGTGAGCTTGTCACACATTCCTAAGTTTACAATTACTACTAGTGTTCTCAAACAAAGTCCACTGACAAACAGTTGCAGGTGGCCAAGATGTTTGTGTGCAGGAACAGCTCTACTCATCAAAATCTAATAATGTATCAATAACAGTATTTACTTTTGAAACTATCAGTATTTAAGAATGGCAATTTCTATTTTCTTTAAATTATTTAAAGCATGCTTGGGTCTGCTAATGAGAAATTTACAAATATCTCTAAATTCAAAAAAATTTCAGTAAATAAAAGAAGATTTAAGAACACTGTCAAAGAACAAGTTGATCTGTTAAATAAAGTCTAATTATTTAGACTATTTCTTAGGGTGGAAATAACCACACCCTTATAGTATAAGTTACCTATAAAACTCATTCTCTAGAGCATTATTTCTAGATGAAATGCAGCTAGTATTCCAGAGGAGGGAAAAACATATTATTTTACAAAAGAGTCATTTTCAGATTTTTAGATAATATAAAAAAGCCAAATTTCTACAGTAATTTAAATTGTTTTATATAATTTATTTTAAAAACTAATCAACCCTCTGACAATGTTTTCACTTTGGCAATGTACATGTGGGCTTCATTCATTCATTCAACATCACAAACAACATACAAACAGTGTAGTTTAGTAGTTAAGAGCTAGACTCTGAATCCAGATGCCTTGTATATATCTTAGTTCTGCCAGTTACTTACTAGTTATTAGACCTTGGAAAAGTCATTTAGCCTCTGGGCATCAATTTCCTCATCTCTAAAAATGAGGGTATTAACAAACCTATCTCATTGGTTGTTGTGAAGAATGAATGAATCAATATATGTAAAAGTCTTATAAAGTGCCTAAAACGTATGAGAATCACAGAATGTCAGTTGCCTTTATCATTAATATTATTGTTGCTGCCAATGAGATATCACCTCACACCTGTCAAAATGGCTATCATCAAGAAGACCAGAAAAAAATCTTGGCAAGGATGTGGAGAAAATGGAATGCTTGTACATTGTTGGTGGGAATGTAAGTTTGTGCAGCCACTGTGGAAAACAGTATGCAGGTTCCTCAAAAAACTAAAAATAAAACTACCATATGATCCAGCAATTCCATTCCTGGGTATATATCACAAGAAAATGAAAACACTAATTCAAAAAGATACATGCACCCCAATGCTCATAGCAGCATTAGTTATAGTAGCCGAGATATGAAAGCAACTTAAGTGTCCATCAACAGATGAATGGATAAAGAAGATGTGGTATATATTTACAGTGGAATATTACTCAGTCATAAAAAAGAATGAAATTTTGCCATTTGCAATAACATGGATACAGCTGGAGGGTATTATGCTTAGTGAAATGTCAGAGAGAGAAAGACAAATACTGTATGTTATATGAGTCTAAAAAATAAAACAAACTAGAGTATATAACAAAAAAGAAACAGACTCACAGATATAGAGACCAAACTTGTGGTTACCAGTGGGGAGAAAGGCAATATAGGGGTAGGGGATTCAGAGGTACAAGCTACTATGTATAAAAGAAATATACTACAAGGATATATTGAACAGCACAGGGAACACAGCCAATATTTTAAAACTATAAACAGAGTATAATCCATAAAAATTTTGAATAACTATTATACACCTAAGACCAATAATGTAAATCAACTATACCTCAATAAAAAAATAGTGTTGGGCTTCCCTGGTGGCGCAGTGGTTGAGAGTCCGCCTGCCGATGCAGGGGACACGGGTACGTGCCCCGGTCTGGGAGGATCCCACATGCCGCGGAGCGGCTGGGCCTGTGAGTCATGGCCGCTAAGCCTGCGTGTCCGGGGCCTGTGCTCTGCAACAGGAGAGGCCACAACAGTGAGAGGCCCGCGTACCGCAAAAAAAAAAAAAAAAAAAAAAAAAGTATATTGTTATTGCTATCTGAGCACCTGTGTGCCAAGCGTTCTACTACACATTTGGATTATATTGGTGAAGTAGACAGACAAAGTCTTTGCAAAAGTCCTTTTATCAATAGATGCAAACTGTCCCCAATTTCCCTATCTCAGGCTCTTAAATGGACCCTGGACAAAAAGTCTTTGACTAGGAATGCTATCACACTTAACAACAGGCACCAAAAATGTTAAACCATCAAGAAAAGATGCAATCCCCTGGACTGATACTGATAACAAAGTCAACTGACCACCTATTACTTATTTCTGTTGCTATTACCACACTCTTGTCCTCTGTTTTGACATTAATTCTAGCTCATATTTCCCCCCTTTTCATCACTAGAGCCTACAATTTTTAAGTCCTAAACTGGTGTAACTAAAAAGTAACTTATTTATAGTGAAGACTGACGATTATTATAGTTATATAAGAATCAATTAGTTAAACAGCCAAAAATAAAAATGAAACACCCTCTGACTATATATTCAATACATTATAGAAGATGTGACCCAAAAAAGGGGTGGGAAGGCAAAAGTTCTTAAAAAGATACACGCCTGTAATTATCCAACAGTTGCACATCCTAGGCACAGTGGAAGTATCCTGCTTCAAAATGACCATAAATACAACTATAATGGGAAGTTTTTAGATATTGAAAGGTTGCTCTTTCCCCTCCCTATTGTTCTTCTTTTACCCATTTCTCTTGATTTACAAATATCACCTTCAGGGAAGAGAGCAGATAAAGCCTAAAATAAAATAACTAAATTCTTGGCTTAGAATTCCAAGATAGGATCTCCATAGCATGGCTTTTATTTCTAAGATCTAGGCACACATTCAAGAGAAAATTGGTTTTGTTTCGATTCCTAAAGGGCCTGATTTGGAAGATCAGAACCTCAAGCTCTGAGGATGTATCTATTATTGACCACCTTAGGGCAGCGTAAGAAACAGGGGCTAACCTAAGCCCTTTCTTGCTTTGAGCAAATTTTATACTAAAGACTAAGATAAGATAATTCTCTAACCTTATATTTCAGACAATGAAATGTAGGTAACAGCTGTCTGGCTTACCTACACATCTATTTCCCTACTCCTTAGATTTGGCTTTCAAAGTCCTTAAAGCACTTACCAAAGAGGAGAAATGGGTGCATCGAGGTTACTGAAAGAGGAAGATTCAGATAATTAAACTAAAATTTCCTCTAAGGAAGTAGAGGGAAAAATCCTAATACTGAGGAAGCTTGGTGAAATAGTCACAACAGAGTGACAGAAGAGGTCTGAAATAACACCCCCAAACTCACTCTAGGCTTCCCTTATCTCCAGCAAAGTGCAGAAATGATCCAGAAAAGTTCCTCAGTGTTCTGCCACTCCTATCCCTGGGGGCATGAAAGACAGTTGAGATTTAAGTCAGCATACTTGCCAGGAGTAGAGAGCCAAATGGCACAGGTCGATAGTGGGCAGCCTCAAACTGAGTAGGACAGAAGGGGCCTAATTAGTAGGGAAGAGATGAGCTCTCCAAACAATCACTATACTCTGCCCTTGATAAGATGATGATGATGCCTGTAATAAAGCAGATATTTATTATGTGCTAAATTCTGCTTAAATAATTTACATGGATGAACTCATTTAATCCTCACAATCCTATAAGATAGGTAGTAATATATTCTCCTATTTTAACGATGAGAAAACTGACACACAGAGAAGAAACTTTCCCACAGCTAATAAGCGGCAGATTTGGCAGATTTGAATGAGACTATACCAAGAATTATATTGGCCATGAATATTTTATAGTAGGTAATATAGACAAAAGAGGTTTATTATGCCCAGAGACCAGGTGTGATAAGACACCTCAACCAGAGGCAGTAAGGATCAGATACGCCTTCCCCAATGCCAGACAATATATAAACTCCTTGGGGAACTCAGACCATTAGCGAGAAAAATGGGCAAAAAGAAGGGGGAGAACCCTGCATGCTTATATACACGTAAGATACATTCGTGTTTCATATCTACATCTTTGAACATTTGTTTATTTATTTAGTGTGATGTTTCTAGAAAACATATAAGCAAGGGCTGTCCTCTAGGCTTTTAAAAGCAATGTTGAGAAGTAAACTGTCTCTCTTTGGTGGTCTTCCTTAATCTCCTTCAGACTCAGGCCTTCTAAGCCTGTTTCTTACTTTCAGCAAATGCTGTACTAAAGACTAAGATAAGATGATTCTCTAACCTTTGACTTGTAGGCCTTGGAAGGATACTTAGGGAAATATTTCAGGACAGTGAAATATAGGTAATAGCCATTTGGTTTACCTACAGATACACTTCCCTGCTTTGCAGATTTGCCTTTCAAAGTACCTAAAGCATTTACTGAAGAATTAAAGAGTTAAATGTAAAAATACAACCATAAAAGAACTGGCAAAAATATTAACAAATACTTACATAACTTTGGGATGAAAAAAAAATCTTTCTAAGCCTAATACCAAAGTATACCAAAAAGAAAAAAATGATGCATTTTACTGAATAAAAAATTAAAATTCATATGACAGGAAAAAATACCATAAATTAAGATTGTTGCAGTAGTTTGTTATGTATATGCTATATACACGTTAACATGTTATATATCTTTTACAGAGAAGAGCACTTAAAAATAAACTAAAGGACTTCCCTGGTGGCGCAGTGGTTGAGAGTCCGCCTGCCGATGCAGGGGACGCGGGTTCGTGCCCCGGTCCGGGAAGATCCCACATGCCACGGAGCGGCTGGGCCCGTGAGCCATGGCCGCTGGGCCTGCGCTCCGCAACGGGAGAGGCCACAACAGTGAGAGGCCCGCGTACCACAAAAAAATAAAAAAAATAAAATAAATAAATAAATAAATAAACTAAAAAACAGAGAACCTAATGGAAAAAGTCAAAGGGCAATATAAGGTAACTGATAATTAATGTGACACTTTAAGTATAATATATTAACATGGAAAGACATGTTCCTAGCATGTTTAGTGGGGTGGATATATATGTGTGTATGTATATACATATATAAGTATGTATGTAAATACATGAAAAAAAATTGAGCCCATAAGAGTACAAATATTGACAGTGAGTATTGCTGGGGAGTAGAACTATGTGTACTTTTAATTTTTTTCTCTGTATTACCTAAAGTTTTGTTTTTTTGGGTGGTGGGGAGGTAATATATGTTATTGTAGCAATAAGAAAAAACTTATTTAGAGTTAAATGTGAAAAATGAAACTGCAAAAGAAAATAGAGATGTACAGAAATCCCTATGTCCGCTGAGCTGAGGCAGCGACAAGGTAATAATTCTTCTGACATAAATCTCATTTTCAGAATGTGTGACAATTAAGACATGGTAAAAAGGATTTTTAATAATTGTGAATTAATTTCTTCCTCTGTTAACTTCCAGGGTTTAATTTGCTAGTATATGAAGTTAAGTATGCTATACATTTAAAATTCTCCCACCTTATTAGCAATTAAGTTAATATTAACAAATTAATATTTATATACTGCCTACAATGTGCTTGCTGTTGTGATAACTCCCATAGGAGGTAAAGAAATGTACTGATAATATGATAAATATTTCATAATTCAAACTTTCCACCAAGACAGTCTGGCATGACCCAACAATAATGATAATCTGGTAAATTTTCTAGTCAAGAATCTCAACAAAATAAACATTGTTTCAAATTTAAATGTAACATGCCATCTTTAATAAAGATAGTATTATTGGTCCACCATCAACAAAGTATGCACTTTTGAGTGACAGTAATAAATTCATTATTCACACAAATTTGAACCTCTGGTTAGAATCAGAAATCAACAATAGTCAGCTAACTTAACCCATATAGGATTAAATCTGTAACTGTCATCTAGTAATGATGATGATGGTTTATAACTAACATTTTTTGAGTGCTTAGTATGTTCCAGGTACCAAGCTAAGCACTTAATCAGTATCACCATTTAATTTCTTGGGAACTTTAGCCTCAGAGGTTATACAAGTAGCCCAAGTTCACATATTTATTGGTACTATGAGGATTCAAACCTACTACTGTCTGGCTACAAAGTACCACATTGCACCTTCATTAAATATTTTATACATTTAGCCACTAAGTAATGCTAGAGTAAATGCAAATGATTTGAGCACTAGTAAAAGTTTAAAATTGTATGCTTATAAAAATATCTGAATACTTACATAACCTTGTTTGAAAACTTTAGAGCCAGCAAAGTGCAAAAAATACAAAAATAGTCACACATCAAGCCTATGCGGATGTACAGGATGGAACTTAAGGGATAAAATTAATCTTTTTTTCTGTTACTAGTTCATCATATGTGGCAAAACAAAAATTCAACTGGTAGGTCTAATAGTTGATGCACTGTTAAATTTGCTAACTTTGGGGAATAAAAGAAAATAATTTCTCACTCCTAGGTACTTTGTTATGCTTGCTAACTTAATCCTTAACTAGTCAGCAATTTCATGAGATAGGTATTAGTACTCCATTTAGAAACAAAAGAAACCAGATTCAGAAAGTTTGCATAACTCTTACACAGCTGATAAGTGACAAAGATGAGATTTGATTTTAGGTCTAAATGTCACCAAATTTGCACTAGGCATGGCTAATGTCAATACAGGAAAGCACAATTAGAAAGTTAATGAGCTGTATTTTAAAATAACATTTATGTGCATTGATCACTGACTACTACACTTATGTACCTAACTTACAGAGCAAGCTAGCTTTCTGATATGATATTCAAGACCTAGGAATAAAAACATCTGCAGAAGTTTAAAAACATTTGTTTTAAATTCTTTATTTGAAGATTTAAGAAATAACTCCCTGACCCTGGTACAGGTACCCATTTTCCAAGACTAAAAATCTAGTAATAAAAGAGATAAAATCAGATTATTTCAGAATTTTAAAACTGAAAAGATTTTAATGGCTAAAAAGAGAAACAGGATGTCTAAGATAAATGTGAAAATAGACATTTTATTTTTTTTACTTTTTTGTACCACAGTGCTCCAATGCTCCAATAAAGCCTACACTTTCAGGTTGTTAAATCAAAACTCTCTCTTAAATACTTCTCTTAAAAAAACAGGAATTTAAAAAAACAAAACAAAACCAGGAATTTAGGGACTTCCCTAGTGGTCCAGTGGTAAAGTATCCACCTTACAATGTAGGGGATGCGGGTTCGATCCCTGGTCAGGGAAATAAGATCTCGCATGCCTCGAGGCAACTGAGCCTGCATGCCACAACTACTGAGCTTGTGCACCTCAACTAGAAAGGCTGCCTGCTTCAAACTACAGAGCCCACGTGCCCTGGAACTTACGTTCCACAACTAGAGAGAGAAAACCCGCACGCCACAACTAAAGAGAAGCCCATGCACCGCAGTGAAGAGCCCGCATGCCTCAACGAAGATCCCGTGTGCTGCAACTAAGACCCAATGTAGCCAAAAATAAATAAATAAATAAAAAATTTTTAAAAATCAGGAATTTATTAAAGCACCACCTTGAACTATATTTGAAGGTCCACTGCACCTAAAATCATCATATAAAATCAGAAATAGAAGCATCTTTTTAATGCTACATACTAAATTCTCATCATCCTTTAAGTTTCCTAATTCATAGAATCATAGATTTTAAACACGTTAAGACACCTAGTCCAATAACTTCATTTTTATGAAGGAGGAAATTGGGATCCAGGGAAGTTTGATTAATTTCTCCATGATCGTTTTGTGAATTAGTGCCTGAGTGGAGCCTGAACCCTATGCTTCCTGATATTGAGTCCAAAACTTATTACATTGTACCACCATACTGCCTCCATTTCTCTCTATTTTGGAAAGTATCAAGCAATAACTATAGCATATTTAAATCCTAGGTTCCCAAGCAAAGGGTTCATAAGTCCCCACTCTTCTACTGGGCAAGTTAGTTAGACATATTCTTAGAGTGGTTGTCTACTTAATATTTAAGCTAAATGTATACTGGTCAGATATAACTTCAGAATAAACAGTATCCTGATGAAAGGGGTGTGGATTACTAGTGACCCTACCTACAATGTAAAGGACTCTCGGGAAGTACTTAAAACAGCGATAACGTATTTGGATACTGATTTATAATTTACAATGTCATTTTGCATATTATCTTAGCTGAAGACCCTCAAGTTTTTTTTTAATTTACTTTATTGAGATATAACTTAAATACAATAAAACAAAGCACACTCATTTAAAGCGTATGGTTTGAGTTTTTTGGATTTTGGCTTAAGAGAACAAAGATTTATTATCAGTGTCTAGGAATTTGGGAATGTCTTAGTTGGGTGCTTCTGGCTCCAAGTCTCTTATAAGCTTCAATTCAATTGTCAGCCTGGGTCTAGAGTAATGTGAAGGCTTGAATGGGGCCAGGAGATTTGCTTCTAAGATAGCTCACTCACTTGGCTCTTGGCAGAAGGCCTCAGTTACTCACTGGCTGCTGGCAACAGGCCTTAGTTCCTAACCATGTAGACCTCTCCATTGGGCTGCTGAGTGTCCTCACAAAATGTAGGCTGGAGTCCCCAAGTTTGGTGAGTTTTTTAAAAAAACATGTGCCACTGAATAACCACTACCACAATGAAGATACAGAACATTCCTATCCAAACAATTCCCTCAGGTACCTCCTCTCACTTCTGGCCCCCAGTGTGAATGTGTGTGTGTGTGTGTGTGTTTCTTTAGCATTGTTTCCCGAAACCTGTTGCAGTCATATATACAATTACAGAAACATCAGTGTACCAGGTTACCATTCAAACTTATTTCTTGCTGTGCAGTCCATACTTGAACAACGCTGCATCAGAGGGATGAAAGAACTTTAATATGCATGGAGTAAGAGGGGAGGCAGGATGGAAGATTAATCCTCCCAACAAACTTGCTCTAATGTAAGCTGCTTAGAAATGGTATCATTCCCCAGTTTTCTAAGTTTTCTTCATCAGTTTGTTGACCTGAAATTCTTGCTCCTCTTCAAGATGCTATTCTATTTGGGCTTCCTCATGCTGTGAATACATCCATTTTTTTGGTAAAGCTCATTAGTGGGTAATTATTCTTCCTTCTCATAATTTACACCCAGGGTTTCTTTCTCCTTCTGTAAAGGAGAAACTTGGCTTCCTGTTACTGTTGATTAGTTTGCATTTTCTAGAACTTCATATCAATGAGTCACACAGTACGTAACTTCTGTGTAGGGCCTCTTTCACTAAGCATAATATTTTTGAGATTCATTCCTGTTGTGTATATCAGTAGATCATTCCTTTTAATTGCTCAATAGTTTTCTGCTATATAAATATACCACAAAAAGTACTCAATTATTATTATATTTTAAACTTCATCAATAAAAAATTTGTGGACATTTTCCTCTTGTTATGTAAATACCTATAAATATCCTCATTTTGCTTCTTGTCCTACAAAGTCTAAGATATTTACTACCTAGCCCTTAAAAGAAAAAGTTTGTTAACCTCAGACGGACTAGCAGAAGAGTTATGAGCTGGGAGCTTGCTGGAAATGCAGAATCTCAAACCCTACCCCAGAACTATAGAATCAGAATGTGAATTTTAACAAGCTCCCAGGTAATTCATAGGCATATCAGAATATGAGAAGCACTGGTGCTTTCTTCTTCTTCTTTTTTTTTATAATTCTAACAAGAAACAACACGTACTGTACATGTAAAAGTGTGTGAACCTGTGCATGTGTGTATTGACAAGCCTAAAAGTCATATCCATGACTTCCAGAAATTATTACTGGTATCTAAAATAAGCTCATAAAAAAACAAACAAAATATGGAGACATATACAGGTTGAAAATTCTATTTCCTTTGCTTAAAATGTTTTTTCTAGATATAAAATATTAATTATTTTACAATCCTTAGAGTATACAAGGATTTAAAAAAATTCCTTGTGAAAGCATTTTCCAAAAGAGCAAATGTAGCACAAATAAAAACTGCTCTGTCTTCTGTACAAGGATGTACCAGTGATTAATAGAGATTAACAGATGATCATCTTCATGCATATGATCAACAAGACCAAAAGGTCACCAGGGTTTTAATTTACCATATGTTGCAAAATTCATGTGGCAAACCTACTTGGCATGTGCTTCCATTATACACACCTTTTAATTAACAGATTAGAAGGAAGAAAAAAAATCATTCACTTGTATTCCTGTTAACATTTGCTCAATAAGTATCTGGAATATGACTATTTTTCTCTCCTTTATGTAAAATAGTATGATAAAGACATTTTCAAAACCAGAGAAAACTAGTTTATATATATGATTATTTTAAATTTACAGTAAGCAGTAACAAATAGCATTTTATTACTAAACTCAGATAGACATTCTGTTTGTAATCATCTCATATAACTATCAGCTGTAACCTTTTTGGGTTTCTGAGATAATATTTGAAATTAAATTATATTTATTTAGCTGCTATTTTAGATAAAGAGTTTCATACTTTCACTGATTTAATTCTAACAATTCTAAGTTACTATTTGAGGCTCTTAATAAAATTCTTCAAAATAAAGAAAACATTTAAGTATCTTTATTTAAATATTTATTTCATCAATGCTAGCCAGAAAACAGCAATTTTTCCTTTTCAAACAATCTTTTCCGGAATTTCTTGATTCACTTTGTATCTTTTTGCACACATGTTAGTTCTAAATATATATCTGAACTCTAAATGACTTCTGTTCATATTAATAGTCCATAACAAGCTATTAAATCTTCCTTACAGCAAGCAACAATATGCCAAAACACTTACTCTGTATTTTGGTACTTTACTGAAAAGAACTTATAAACACTGAAAAAATAATTATAAAACAATCATTCTTTCATTAATAAATATTGTGTTCTCTTTTCATATAACAAAATTCAACAGTAGTCAGAAACTGTCAAAGGAATTGTTCAAAGATCAGGATTAGGGGTTTTATTCCATTTTATATGAAAATTCACATGTATTATGATTAGAATGAGATTATTTGGTACCTTTGAGTCCTTCAGATATTCACCTAAATGAGTTCCACTTTGGCAAGTGAAAATTGTTTCCATGTTATTATCAAAATCTTAGAAAAAATGTAACATGAGAGAACATCTTTTTATTACTCTTTGGGGTTCTACTAATATTTATTATTCATTCTTCAGATTGAGTTTAATTTGTGAAATAACAAAATATATATTATATTATATAAGATGTAGTTTAAAAACAAGAAATTTTTAATGGTAGGAAAAATGTAATAAAAAGAAGGGTTACATTTAAAACTGATGTGCTTCTCTGGGAAATGCAAAAGGAAAATGAAAAAGATTATATGAAGTCAAATACCAACAGAAATGTAAAAAAGGACATAGTAAAATAAAATTATAGGTTTAAATATAGGTGACTGGAGAATCTATAATTCATACGCAATAAGCCCTGATTTTAAAAAGTCAATGAAAGTTTTTTACTCTGAAAGACACCCTTTCAAATTTCTAAGGTAATAATAGAGAACAATAGAAATCACTAATGATGCATGAGTCAGAACATTAGTTTAGAGTAAAAGCCAATTACAATTATGGAATCTGCATCTGTTCATTACAACTTTGTCAGTTTTCCAGAATATGAAGCTAGGCAGTTTTTACAAATGACGTAAATGGAAATGTGTTTAGAAACGGCTAAACAATGTGTGCAACATGCAAAAAATGCGATGTTACAGCTAAAAAGGAATTCACTCTTCTTCACATTGCTATTTTTATAGACTCCTCTTGGTTCTATTTCTATGAACTTTTTTCTTACTCTGTATAATTCTGCCACTAAGAGTCTGACTCAAGATTCCTTGAATGTTTAAAATTTCTGCTACTTTGTCTATTAGAATAGGAAACATCTCCACCAAGGTGTATAGAATGGCTTACAAAGAATCTAAATGATTTTGAAAAATTGCATTAAATTTGCCTGATGAGTGTGTGACAAGTGTTTAGAGATGGGTAATCTTCTTAAGGCCATTTCCAATTCATGGGCTCAGCTTTTTGGGAAATCAATGGCCTTCCTAGGACATGTCATATTTATCTGAAAAGAGGCTGTCTGGATGACTGAGAAAGAAAATTCATTAGGGTCATAACGAGTAGATCCAAAATGACAAAATGATACAAAATAATAAAGGAATCAGCCTAAAGAAAGTTAAGCAGAATTTTAAAGATCAGATAAGCATTTCCCAAAGTATGATATCATAGTTCCTTACAAACTGAGAAAAAATGGGTTTTATCATTAAATAAGCTTCAAAAATACTGCGTATTCTCCTTCCTCTAAGAGATTCACATTGTACATTAACATATAAAAGGCTCTGTGAGCAACGTGCAGGAAAGAAAACCAACCTGCTTTTTGTACATGAAATTCCCAACTCTTTTTGAAAATTTCAACACACATATTTTTCCATAGCAGACAATTTGGTAATGCTTTAATTGATAATTATAGATATTTAGGCAGCAAAATGTTAAATGTAAAAATGGCCCACCCACGAAAAACTATTAAGTTAAAAAAATGACCTAAAGGAATTTAAGATTATGGAAACAGTAGGGAGTTGAGACCTTTCTCCAGATATTATTCATTAATTCAACAAATGTATATTGAGTACTAACAGCGCCAAACATAGTGCTAGGCACTGGATGAAGCTTTGATTTCTAGGAAGTTGCTCCCACCCCCACCCCTCACATTCTCCCCACAAAAGACAAGGAATCTTTTTGAGAGATACTTCTGTTACATAAATAAACTGCCAATTTCCACTCTAATGTAGTGATAACCTTGTTTCACAAGCACTGACATTAGTAAAGGTACTTAATAAACAAAAATTCCTAAATGCTAATAACAAAAGCAAAAATAAACAAGTGAGATTACATCAAACCAAAATTCTTCTGCACAGCAAAGGAAACCATCAACTAAATGAAAGGCAACCTACTGAATAGGAGAAAATATTTACAAGTCATATATCTGATAAGGGGCTAATATCCAAAATATACAATGAACTCATACAACTCAGTATCAAAAAAAATCTAGTTAAAAAATGTAAGCAACCTAAATGTCCACTGACAGATGAATAGATAAAGAAGATGTGGTACACACACACACACACACACACCCCAGAAGATTACTTAGCCATTAAAAAGAATGAAATAATACCATTTGTAGTAACATGGATGGACCTAGAGATTATCATAATAAGTGAAGTAAGTCAGACAGAGAAAGACAAATGTCATGACATCACTTATATTTAGCATCTAAAAAAATGATGCAAATTAACTTATTTACAAAACAGAAATAGACTCACAGACATAGAAAACAAACTTATGGCTACTAAAGGGGAAAGTAGGAAGGGAAGGATAAATTAGGAGACTGGGAATAACAGATAGACACTACTATATATAAAATAGATAAACAAGGACCTACTGTATAGCACAGGGAACTATATTCAATATCTTGTAATAACCTACAATGTGAAAGAATCTGAAAAAGAATATATATCTGAACCACTTTCCTGTACACTTGAAACTAACACAACATTGTAAATCACCTCTACTTCAATAAAAATAAATAAATTTTTAAAATAAGAAAAAAAATTAAAATGGTCAGAAGGTCTGAATACACATTTTCCCAAACAAGACATACAAATAGCCAACAGGTACATGAAAAGATGCTCTATATCATTAATCATCAGGGAAATGCAAATCAAAACCACAATGAGATATTACCTTACGCTTGTTAGAATGTCTATTATCAAAATAACCAGTGCTGGTAAGGATGTGGAAAAAAGGGAACTCTTGTGCACTGTTGGTGGGAATGTAAATTGGTTAACCCACTATGGAAACAGTATGGTTTTTTCTCAAGAAACTAAAAAGAGAACTACCATATGATCCAGCAATTCCACTCCTAGGTGGAATAAACTGAAAACAGTAGCTCAAAAAGATATATGTAGCCCCCATCCCCCGTCCCTGGCCATGTTCACTGCAGCATTATTTACAATAGCCAAGATATGAAAACAACCTAAGTGCCCATAGATGGATGGATGAAGAAAACTGTGGTGTGTGAACGTGTGTGTGTGTGTATGTGTGTATCTACACACACAGACACAGATATATATATATAAAGGAATATTATTCAGCAATAAAAAAGAATGAAATCTTGCCATTTGTGACAACATGGATGGAGCTTGAGGGCATAATGCCAAGTGAAATAAGTCAGACAGAGAAAGACAAACACCACATGATCTCTCTTAAACTTGGAATCTAGCTATCTGTATATATATTATAATTATTTATATATATATATAAATGACCACATAGATACAGAGAAAAGATCAGTGGTTGCCAGAAGCAGGGGGTAGGAGAAATGGGTGAATTAGTTTTGGTTTTGGTTCTGGTTTTAGTTCAAGTAAACTGAATTAGGGGAAAAAAGAAAAAAAAAAAGAACCCAGGGAATTTCTTTTAAGCAAGGGAAGCTGAAGTTGCATCACTTTTGCTCACATTTCATTGGTGAAATCTTTGTCATATGACCATGGCCTTGCTGCAAGGAAGACTGGGAAATGTAGTCCAGGCTAGGCAGCCACATCATAGCTATGGCTCTGTTGTTATTGAAGAAAAGTGGAATTTAGTGAGTGTGGCTCCTCATGGCCTGTATACCTATAAACAAAAAGACGAGCTATCTGCTTCCTCCATACCCAGTGTTCAATGGTGATGTGGGAAAAGAATAACCATAATGAGACTCCTATTGGAAAAAGGAAGAATTAGAAACACTAATAGTCATTGAGCCATAGTGATTGCTAAGCCCACTTAGCAGGTAATGCAAAGACTCCCACCCCTGACAGTAGATTAAATTCCTTGACTAACCAGACTACCCTGATCTTACTGACAGGGAGAATTCCCATGGGGGCCTGGCTTTGCCGGCTTTGCTCTCTAGGAGTTTCTTTTTTGTCCATTATTCTCCATGACCACATATAAAAAGGAAGTTGGGAAAATATTCTTCTTGGGAGCTGTATCACTTTCACAACCTCATTCTTGCTGTTGAAGGTTTTTTCAAACATTACCATCCTCTGTTTCATCTGAAGGGTTGGTAATGCTGCATTAGTTAACACTCCACTGTTGTGGCTGGGATTTCCCAGGCCATTGCCACCTATTTTGCAAGTTTTGATGCTGGCACTTCTTGATCCTACCAAAAGAATTGGAACTTTCATTAACATCAAATGTATACCTTGTTTTTCTCTGCCTTTTACCAATACAATTATTTTTCATTTCAAAGGCAAACAGTGGTATAATATTTTTGAAAACTTTTAAAATGGCAACTGAACTTAACGTATATAATATCAACAGTGCATACAACGCAAGCGAAGTGATGGCAATATGAATTACTATGGCTAAATTCCTGCATGTTTCAACAATCACAAATACATCACGATACTTGAAAAACAGGGATTGTATTTCAGTATCAATTGTAAGATATTCCTCTAGAATGTCAAAATGTAAAAAAGGCATGCCTTAGAACGGATGAAGAGATAGCTGCACCCCCATATTTACTGTGGCATTAGTTACATTAGCCAAGACACGGAAGCAACCTAAGTGTCCATCAACAGACAAATGGATAAAGAAGATGTGGTACATACATACACAATGGAATACTATTCCACATAAAAAAGTAAATACTGCTAGTTTTGACAACATGGGTGGCCCTTGAGGGCATTATGCTAAGTGAAACAGGTCAGACAAAGACAAATACTGCATGATTCCATTTATATATGGAATCCAAGAAACAAAACAAAACAATAGCCCCCCCCCCACCATCAAACCCAAAATTGGAAAAAGAGGTCAGATTTGTGGCTATCGGAGGCAGAGAGTGTAGTCAAAAGACAGTCTTCCAATTATCAGAAAAGTGAGTACTGAGGATATCACGTACAACACGATGACTAAAGTTATCCCTGCTGTACGGTATATTTGTAAGTTGCTAAGAAAGTAGATCCTTAAAGTTCTTATCACAAGGAAAAAATATATATATTTTTCTTTTTCTTCTATCTATATGAGATGGTGGATGTTAACTAAACTTACTGTGGTAATCATTTCACAATGTATATTAAAAGTCAAGTCACTATGCTGTACACCTTACATTATACAGTGCCATATGTCAATTATATCTCAATAAAACTGAAAGAAAAAATTGATAAAAATAACTGAATGCTGATTATATGAAAGCTCTTTTCAAAACTGAAAAGGGAATAAATCAGTGAATGTCCAAGTTAAACAGTAATAAAGCAATGCTAGTGGAAACATCTTGTTCTAAATAATGGGCATGAGATATAGGATAATCTAGAGATTAGATACAGGTAATCATATGATGAATAATCTTTGATTTTTAGGAGTATAGGAGTATAGTGATGATTCAGGTATTTTGAATAGCTTTAAGATATTCATCAGATAAGGAATGCCATAATCCGTATAACTTTTAATTAAATGTTACCAATACTGCGAAACAATCTCATTTTTATCAGGTGACATGTTCAGTCTGAATCTAAACCAGCCTGAAGGGCTCTCACTGGTCAAGTCTTGGATAATTCGAACATCAAATAACTAATAATAGAAGTGGATTTTAACCACAGAATGAAAAAATCCATAAGTTGATACCAACAGAAGTAAATACATAAAGAAGGGAAAGTTCTTTTTTTTTTTTGCGGTACACGGGCTTCTCACTGTTGTGGCCTCTCCCGCTGCAGAGCACAGGCTCCGGACGCACAGGCTCAGTGGCCATGGCTCACGGGCCCAGCCACTCTGCGGCATGTGGGATCTTCCCGGACCGGGGCACGAACCCGTGTCCCCTGCATCAGCAGGCGGACTCTCAACCACTGCGCCACCAGGGAAGCCCGGGAAAGTTCTTTCTTAAAATAGAATTCCAACTAATAAATGTGGTATAAATGACAGAATTAGAAAAAATATCATTTGTCCTGAAATGAAAAGAAAGACTGAGGGATTATCCCAGAGTGGAGGAGACTAACAGAGACATGACAACTAAATGCAAAAAGAGATCCTGGACCAAAGTAAGAACAGTAGGATGTTGAACAAAACTTGAAACAACTTTTTTTTTTCTGCTACATAGGCTGTTAGTGAAACACCTGACACAATTTGAATGTCTAGAGCATTACTGTCTAACAGAACTTTATGCAATGATGAAAATGGTCCAGACCTATGTTCTCCAATACAATAGCCACTAGACTGCTGAGTGCCTGAAACATGACTAGTGTGACTGAGGAACTAAATTTCTAATTAATTTAAGTTTAAATAGCCACATGTGCTAGTGGCTATCATATTGTAAAGTACAGGTTTATAGTTTAGATAATAGTATTATGTCAATGTTAATTTCCTAATTTTGATAATCGTATTGAGATTGTGCGACTTTCCTCATTTTTAGGGAAAGAACAGTGAAGTTTTTAGAGGTTAAAGGACATTATGTGTGCAGCTTCAAGACTTTAAAAAGCTTCAGAGAAAAGAGAGAGAGAATGCTAAAGCAAAATGCTATTATTTGGAGTATCTGGGTGAAGGGCATACAAAATTCTTTGCAGTATTTTTACAATTTTTGGTAAGCCTAACATTACTTCAAAAAAGTTAAAAGAGAAAAGGATAAAATAGCTGCACAGAGCCAATGTCATTTTCACTAGAACTTAACTTGTAAATATAAAATTAGTGATCAAGTTTTTATTCATGTCTATATTTTTTCACTTAGTTTTGAAATGTAAGTGTTCAACTACTAATTCAATTTTCTTAAAAAAAAAAAAAACTCCTCCATCACTCTATAAACAAACTATTCACTACTTGACCAAAAGTGTATAATGTTATTTCAAACTTTGGTAGTTAGCAAAGAAGAAAAGAGGATAGAGCTCAGGTTTCAGCCTGAGGATTGAATATGAAAAGCAGCAAAGTTATTTAAAAGTTAAGGTCACTCAGGAGAACACAAACAACATTTTTGGCATCTTTCTGAGGATGTGGGATATACACAGTCATCCCTTCGGAGTAAAATGGAGAGCACTGTGAAGAGTGAGATTTAGCGGGTTCATCCTTGGGAAGATAATCAAGAACAAAATGACTAAAATTCTTTCCATATGTGATCAATCATATGTCAGTGATAAATAATGCAAAAGCTGCTGAACACAAAACCTGGAAGATAAGGAAGAAAAGGTATCTATATTAATTTCAAATCAGATTTCTCTTTTTCTACATACTCCTTCATCCAGTATAATAAGGTTTCTATCATCACCTCACTGAAACTATTTTCAGGAGGATCATATATGTACTTTTCACTCCATCTAACAAATAATTTTCAGTTCGTAATGTTTGATAATACATACTATACTTTCTTTCTTGAAACATTCTTTCCTCCTGGCTTGAATGATGTACATTTGCCTGACTTTCCTACCTCTCTACACTCGGCTTCCAGTATTGTTTGCATCCTCCTCTTCCTTTATTCATTTCTTAACTATTGTTATTTCTCAAGATTCTGTCCTATACCATCATCTCTTTTCATTATACATGTCCCTGGATGATTTCATCCCACATTCCTGGCTTCAAAAACCATGTATTGCAGGGCTTCCCTCGTGGCACAGTGGTTGAGAGTCCGCCTGCCGATGCAGGGGACATGGGCCCGTGTCCCGGTCCAGGAGGATCCCACATGCCGTGGAGCAGCTGGGCCCGTGAGCCATGGCCACTGAGCCTGCGTGTCCGGAGCCTGTGCTCCGCAGCAGGAGAGGCCACAACAGTGAGAGGCCTGCATACCACAAAGAAAAAAAAAAAAAAAAAACAACCCCCCCACCATGTATTGCACATAAGGGAATAAATCCAAAGAACATCCTATCCTAAGTGAGTCCTGAGGTCCATATCCACAAATGGACTCATGGGCATATCTAGCTGGATGTCTTTCAGGAACCTCTAACTCCACCTAACAAAAACTAAACTTATTATCTCTGATCCCTATGGCTACAGCTTCTCCATAAACTGCTGTTCCTCTATTTCCTCTCTTAAAAAACGGCACCACTTCTGCTCAAGAGAGAATCTGGGAGTTACCTTCAATTTTTCCTTCTCCATTATCTCTATTTAAAGGCCCATCAAGTTTTGTACATTCTACCATTTAGAGTAGATTCTTGTTATATAAGTAGTTATACACCACTAAAAATATAAAGTAAATGTTATCAATCTGGGATTTTTCTCCCTTTTTAAAGTAGGCATTTACAGCTCCCAGTAGCTTCTTATACTTAAGAGAATGAAAGTCAAGAGCAAGAGCAAACATACTGCTTCAGATGGCCTGTTAGCTGAGGCAGGGAATGGGCAAAGCAGAGAGGCCTGAAATAAAAAGACCAGAGTTTTTAACTATGAAACCTATTGAGGCAGTCTCATCAAGAAAAAAGGGGGAGGATTCAAATCAATAACATTAGAAATGAAAAAGGAGAAATTACAACTGACACCACAGAAATACAAAGGATCATAATAGACTACTACAAGCAGCTATACGCCAATTAAATGGACAACCTGGAAGAAATGGACAAATTCTTGGAAAAGTACAACTTTCCAAGACTGAACCAGGAAGAATTAGAAAATATAAACAGACCAATCACAAGATATGAAATTGAAATGGTAATAAAAAATCTTCCAGCAAATAAAAGTATGGCTTCAGGGTTTCCCTGGTGGCGCAGGGGTTGAGAGTCCGCCTGCCGATGCAGGGGACACAGGTTCGTGCCCCGGTCCGCGAGGATCCCACGTGCTGTGGAGTGGCTGGGCCTGTGGGCCATGGCCACTGGGCCTGCGCGTCCAGAGCCTGTGCTCCACAACGGGAGAGGCCACAACAGTGAGAGGCCCGCATACAGAAAAAGAAAAAAAAAAAAAAAAAAAAGTATGGCTTCACAGGCAAATTCTTTCAAATATTTAGAGAAGAGTTAACACCAATCCTTCTGAAACTCTTCCAAAAAACTGCAGAGGAAAGAACACTACGAAGCTCATTCTATGTGGCCACCATCACTCTGACACCAAAACAAGACAAAGATACCACAA
Organism: Mesoplodon densirostris; assembly: GCF_025265405.1. NCBI lineage: Eukaryota > Metazoa > Chordata > Mammalia > Artiodactyla > Ziphiidae > Mesoplodon > Mesoplodon densirostris. Next base: position 46,507,982 of record NC_082668.1, read on the forward strand.
AAAAAGAAAATTACAGACCAGTATCACTGATGAACATAGATGCAAAAATCCTCAACAAAATACTAGCAAACCGAATCCAACAACACATTAAAAGGATCATACACCATGATCAAGTGAGATTTATCCTAGGGATGCAACAATTCTTCAATATATGCAAATCAATCAATGTGATACACCATATTAATAAACTGAAGAATAAAAACCATATGATCATCTCAATAGATGCAGAAAAAGCTTTTGACAAAATTCAACATCGATTTATGATAAAAAACCCTCCAGAAAGTAGGCATAGAGGGAACTTACTTCAACATAATAAAGACCATATATGACAAACCCACAGCGAACATCATTCTCAATGGTGAAAAGCTGAAAGCATTTCCTCTAAGATCAGGAACAAGACAAGGGTGTCCACTCTCACCACTATTATTCAACATAGTTTTGGAAGTCCTAGTGATGTCAGAGAAGAAAAAGAAACAGAAGAAATATAAATCAGAAAAGAAGAAGTAAAACTGTCACTGTTTGCAGATGACATGATGCTATACATAGAGAATCCTAAAGATGCCACCAGAAAACTATTAGAGCTAATCAATGAATTTGGTAAAGTTGCAGGATACAAAATCAATGCACAGAAATCTCTTGCATTCCCATACACTAACAATGAAAGATCAGAAAAAGAAATTAAGGAAAAAAATCCCATTTACCATCGCAATAAAAAGAATAAAATACCTAGGAAAAAACTTACCTAAGGAGGCAAAAGACCTGTATTCAGAAAACTATAAAACACTGATGAAAGAAATCAAAGATGACATAAACAGATGGAGAGATGTACCATGTTCCTGGACTGGAAGAATCAATATTGTGAAAATGACTATACTACCCAAAGCAATCTAGATTCAGTGCAATCACTATCAAATTACCAAGGGCATTTTTCACAGAACTAGAACAAAAAATTTTATTCTTTGTATGGAAACACAAAAGACCCTGAATAGCAAAAGCAATCTTGAGAAAGAAGAACGGAGCTGGAGGAATCAGGCTCCCTGACTTCACACTACACTACAAAGCTACAGTAATCGAGACAGTATGGTACTGGCACAAAAACAGAAATATGAATCCATGGAACAGGATAGAAAGTCCAGAGAGAAACCCACAACCCATGGCCACCTAATCTATGATAAAGGAGGCAAGAATATACAGTGGAGAAAAGACAGTCTCTTCAATAAGTGGTGCTGGGAAAATTGGACAGCTACATGTAAAAGAATGAAACTAGAACACTCACTAACACCATACACAAAAATAAACTCAAAATGGATTAAAGACCTAAATGTAAGGCTGGCTACTATGAGACTCTTAGAGGAAAATATAGGCAGAACACTCTGACATAAATCACAGCAAAATCTTTTTCGACCCATCGCCTAGAGTAATGAAAATAAAAACAAAAATAAAAAAATGGGACTTAATTAAACTTAAAGGCTTTTGCACAGCAAAGGAAACCATACATAAAATGAAAAGACAGGGCTTCCCTGGTGGCGCAGTGGTTGAGAGTCCGCCTGCAGATGCAGGGGACACGGGTTCGTGCCCCAGTCCGGGAAGATCCTACATGCTGCGGAGCAGCTGGGCCCATGAGCCATGGCCGCTGAGTCTGCGCGTCTGGAGCCTGTGCTCCACAACGGGAGAGGCCACAACAGTGAGAGGCCCGCATAGAGCCAAAAAAAAAAAAAAGAAAAGACAACCCTTGGAATGGGAGAAAATATTTGCAAACAAAGCAACTGACAAGGAATTAATCTCCAAAATATTCAAACAGCTCATGGAGCTCAATATCAAAAAACAAACAACCCAATCAAAAAATGGGCAGAAGACCTAAGTAGACATTTCTCCTAAGAAGATACACAGATGGCCAACAAAAACATGAAAAGATGCTCAACATCATTAATTATTAGAGAAATGCAAATCAAAATTACAATGAGGTATCACCTAACACTGTTCAGAATGGCCATGATCAAAAAATCTAGAAACAATAAATGCTGGAGAGGGTGTGGAGAAAAGGCAACTGTCTTGCACTGTTGGTGGGAATGTAAATTGATACAGCCACTATGGAGAACAGTATGGACATTCATTAAAAAACTAAAAATAGAACTACCATACGACCCAGTGATCCCACTAGTGGGCATATACCCTGAGCAAACCATAATTCAAAAAACACATGTACCACAATGTTCACTGCAGCACTATTTACAATAGCCAGGGCAAGGAAACAGCCTAATCGTCCACTGAGAGATGAATGGATAAAGAAGACGTGGTATATATATATACAATGGAATATCACTCAGCCATAAAAAGGAACAAAACTGTGTCATTTGTAGAGATGTGGATGGACCTAGAGACTGTCATACAGAGTGAAGTAAGTCAGAAAGAGAAAAACAAATATTGTATATTAAGGCATATATGTGGAATCTAAAAAAATGGTACAGATGAACCTATCTGCAGGGCAGGAATAGAGACACAGACATGGAGAATGGACATGTGGACACGGGGTCAGGTGAAGGGGATGGTGAGACTAATTGAGAGATTAGGATTGACATATATGCAATACTGTGTGTAAAACAGATAGCTAGTGGGAACCTGCTGCATAGCATAGGGAGCTCAGCTTGGTGCTCTGTGGTGACCTAGATGGGTGTGATGGGGGGGAGTGAGGTCCAAGAAGAAGGGAATATATGTATATATATAGCTAATTCCCTTTGTTGTACAGCAGAAACTAACACAACATTGTAAAGCAACTAAAAATGAAGAAATCTTCGAATATCAGGAAAAAAGACTACAGTCAGCAAAAGATATGGTTAAATTCAACACATTTTACTTCTCCTGAGTTTTCTAAATTGTATTTGATGGCTGAAGTAAAAATTATAACATTGTATACTATATCTCTAAATGTATGTAAGGAAATACTTAAGACAATTACATTATAAATGGGAGAAGGTAAAAGAACATCAAGGGAAGTAAGGTTTCTACACTTTACTTGAACTGGTAAAATGACAGTACCAACAGACAATAGGGGTGTGTGTGTTATGTGTGTATACATATACAGCAACCTCTAAAAGTTTACACAAAGAGATACTCGAAAACAATAAAGATAAATCAAAATGGAATTCTAAAAATGTTCAAGTGATCCAGAGGAAATCAGAAAAAATAAAACAGAGAAATGAAAAACAGATTTAAGTCTAATATATCCATAATTATATTAAATGTAAGTGGTCTTACTATATCAATTAAAAGAGATGGGCAGAGAGGATTAAAAAACATGACCCAAGTATATGCTGTCTACAAGAAATTAAACCTCAAATATAATAATATAGTTAGGGTGAAAATAAAAGGACAGAAAAAGATACACTGTGCAAACACAAATCAATAGAAAGCAGGTGTGGCTATATTAATATCAGATAAAGTAGTCTTTAGAAAATTACAGAGGGTGACATTCATTCCATTAAGACAACAAAACAATTTGAAAATGTGCATGCACTGAACAACAGAGCTGCAATATATGTGAGGTAAAAGCTGATAGAACTGAAAGAAGAAATAGACAACCCACAACAATAGTTGGAGACTTCATCATCTCTTTCTCAACAGTGATAGAACTAGACAGAAGATCAGGACGAATATAAGATCTGAACAACACAATCAACCAACAGGATCTAATAAACATTTATGGAATTCTCCACCCCTAACAGCAGAATACACATTCTATTCAAATGCCCACAGAACATATGCCAAGGTAGACCATATCCTGGGCTGTAAACCAAACCTCAACAAATTTAAAAGAACTGAAATATTTTAAAGAACTGAATCTAACTAGAAATCAATATCAGAAAGATAATAGGAAAATACTCAAACACAATGGAAACTACAAAACACACTTCTAAATAATAGATCAAAGACAAAAAGTCTCAAAAGAAATTCTAAAAAATACTTTGAACTGAGTGAAAATAATAAAAACATATCAAAACATGCATGACACAGCTAAAGCAGTGTTGAAAGGGAAATTTATACCATTAAATGTATTCATGTGAAAAGAAGAAAAATCTCTTATCAATAATCTGTGTTCTCACCTCAAGATCCTAGAAAAAGATCAAAATAAACCCAAAGTAAGTAGAAGAATGGATATAATAAAGAGCAGAAATCAATGATATTGAAAGCAGAGAAAAATCAAATAATTAGTTGACTCTTCAAAAAGAGTAATAAAATTGACTAACCTCTCACAAAACTGACAAAGAAAAAATAGAGAAGACACCAATTACCAATATCAGGAATGAAATAGTGATATCATTATAGACTCTGTAGACGTCAAAAGGATAAAAAGGGAATATTACAAAGAACCCTGTACACATAAATTTGACAACTTAGGTAAATAATACAATATCTCAAAAAACACAAACTACCATAACTCACCAAATATGAAACAGATAATTTTCAAAGTCCAACATATCCATAATCACATTGGGTTGAATAACCCAATGACTGTTAAAGAAATTCAATTCATCATCTTAAAAACTCCCATTGAAAGAAATCTTCAGGTCAGCATTCTACCAAATGTTTAAAAAAGAACTGACACAAATTGTGCACACAATCTCTTCCAGAAAGCAGATGAGGATGGGACACTTTGCAATTCATGTTATGAAGTTAGTAATACCCTGATTCCAAAACAAATACAGTACAAAAAAAACTACAGACCATTATCCCTTGTAAATACAGATGTAAAAATCCTTAACAAAATATGTATCAGCAATTAAAATTCAGCAATATATAAAACGATTTTTTCACTATGACCAAGTAGGGTTTATTCCAAGGACACAGGCTGGTTCAATATTTGAAAATCAATGCATGACTCCATATTAACAAGATAAAGAAAAATCACATGATAATATGAATCATGCATAAAACGAACCTGACAAAATTCAACACCCATTTCATCATTCAAAAACAAACAATTCAGAAAAGTAGGACTAGAGAAAACTTCTTCAACTTGATAGAGTATCTACAAAAGCCTACAGCTGATATTACAGTTAATGGTAAAACAACATGTTTTCTTCCTAAGACAGGGAGTAAGGAAAGAATGTCTTCTCTAAATCACTCTTATTTAAAATAGTGCTAGAGGGACTTCCTTGGTGGTGCAGTGGTTAAGAATCCACCTGCCAATGCAGGGCACATGGGTTTGAGCTCTGATCCAGGAAGATCCCACATGCCATGGAGCAACTAATCCCAAGCGCCACAACTACTGAGCCTGCACTCTAGAGCCCGCGAGCCACAACTACTGAGCCCACATGCCACAACTACTGAAGCCCGCACGCCTAGAGCCCGTGCTCTGCAACAAGAGAAGCCAGTGCAATGAGAAGCCCACGCACTGCAATGAAGAGTAGCCCCTGCTCGCCGCAGCTAGAGAAAGCCCGCACGCAGCAACGAAGACCCAATGCAGCCAAAAATAAATTAATTAAAATAGTGCTAGAAGTTACAGTCAGGGCAAAAAGGTAGGAAAAAGAAACACACAGAGGGGGGCTTCCCTGGTGGCGCAGTGGTTGAGAGTCTGCCTGCCAATGCAGGGGACACGGGTTCTAGCCCTGGTCTGGGAGGATCCCACATGCCGCGGAGCAGCTGGGCCTGTAAGCCACAATTACTGAGCCTGCGCGTCTGGAGCCTATGCTCCGCAGCAAGAGAGGCCGCGACAGTGAGAGGCCCGTGCACCGCAATGAAGAGGCCCCCGCTTGCCACAACTAGAGAAAGCCCTCGCACAGAAACGAAGACCCAACACAGCCATAAATAGATAAATAAATTTTTAAAAAAGAAAGAAAATTGACTCTATTTGCAGACGACATGATTGTCTACATAGAAAATCCCAAGGAATCTATAAAAAAAAACTCCTTGAACTATAAATGAGTTTAGCAAGGCTACAGCATACAAGATAAACATATACAAACCAACTGTATTTCTAGCTACTGATAATGATCACATAGACACGAAAATGTAAAAATACAATACCCTTAAAAATCATTCAAGAAAAGTGAATGTTATAAATCTAACAAGACACAGAATACTTGTGTGCTAAAACTACAAACTGCTGATAAAAGAAATAAAAATTATAAATAAATGGAGAAACATATTGTGTTAATGAACTGGAAGACTCGATACAGTAAACATTTTAATACTCTTCACATTGATATACAAGCTTAATTCAATTCCTATCAAAATCTCAGCAAGAATTTTTGTAGATATAGATGAGATTTCTAAAATTAATGTGAAGGGTAAAGGAGCTAGAAAATTAAAACAATTTTGAAAAAAATAAAGAGAGGAAAAAAGCATTCAATTTTAAGACATTATATAGCACAGTAATCAAGATTTTATGATATTGGTGGAGGGATATACACACAGATCAAGGGAACACAAAAAGAATCAAGAAACAGTTACACAAATGTGCTCAACTGATTTTTATTTTTACTAAGGTGCAAAAGCAATTCAGTGGAGCAAAGAAAGTTTCAACAAATGGTGCTGTACTAATTTAGTGTCCATTAGCCCCTTGCCCCCACGAAGACAAAACAAAACAAAAGCCTGGACCTAAGTTTCACATCTTATACAAATATTAATTCAAAATTAGTCATGGACTTAAGCATAAAAATGGAAAAGTACAAAACTTTAGTACTGTGGAAGAAACCAAATTTATGTTGTTTTGGAAACAACCCAGATGTCCTTTAATGGGTGAATGGTTACACAAACAGTGGTACATCCATATTATGAAATACTAGTCAGCAATAAAAAAGAACAAGCTACTGATATGTGCAACAACCTGAATGAAATTCCACAGAATCATGATGAGTGAAAAAAAAGTCAATCCCAAAAGATTACACACTGTATGGTTCCATTTACATAACATTCTTGAAATGATAATATTATCAAAATAGAGAACAGATTAGTTGTTGTCAGGGTTAAAGGAAAGATGTGGAAAGGAAGTAGATGTGGCTGTGTAAGCTTTACACGAGGAATCCTTGTGGTGATGGAAATGGCCTGTATCTCGATTATTTTAGCATCAATGTCCTAGCTGGGATATTGTACTACATAGTTCTGCAATATGTTACCACTGAGGGGAAGTAGGTAAAGGGTACATGGGATCTCTCTGTATTATTTCTTAAAATTACATGTAAATCTATAATTATCTCAAAATACTTTTTATTTAAAAAATATCTTCAGAATCATAAAGAAAAAACCAAACTACCAAATAATTCTAACTGATCTCTGTACTATATAAAATAATTATTTTATTGTTTATCTCTTGCATTCTCTGTGTTAGGTAGTTCGTTTTGATGGAGACACTAATAAAAATAATTTGAATAAAATATTAATGTTGAGTAACTATAGGATAGCTGATTAAATTTATCAAAATTGTAAAATCTTTATTCATTTAAAGCTCTGGTAACATGAAAAATGAGGTTTCATATTATTGCATGCAAAAGATGTGTCTCTTCTTCTTTTGATACTTCAGACGGCTTGCATGCAACAACATTTTGCCTCTTAAGAACAACCTTATAATGCATTTCTACTATATTAAATTTTTTCCAGCAATACCTCATGACATTGCTGATCCTAGTTAATCTTATAAGCATTCTCATCAGTGTCAAGGGAAACTACAAGTAGCCATCTGTTAGAGATGGAAATCTTAAGGCTCTCTACAAAAATAATTAGCTGGACACTTTTAGATTTCCACGTATTTTTTTAAAGAAAAAAATCAAATGCTTACAAACATCATTTGCTAGCTGTGATCTTGACCAATTTATTTACTACCTCTGAGTCTTAGTTTCTTCATATATAAAATGGGATACTTCCTATGAAAAATGACAAAGTAAACTGAGTATGTTAAGTAGTTAATAATATCTGACAGATATCAGTCATTTAATGAGTTTCAACAATAAATGATAGTTCAGTTCTAGGTTAAGGTATAAATAAAATAATATAACATAGGTAGAAACTACATCACGTTGCTCTTTAAAATCTTTTGAACCAAAGACAGGTTCTTTTTGGGAAGGGAAATAGATTGTTAGAGTTGTCTCCACAAAGCAGCACAATTAGAGTAAAATTATAAAGCGGTATTTGAAAACCTTTCTAGTGTAAACTATGTCACGATACCTGTGTTACGGGACATTCCTGATGATGGTGACAGAGCACTGACTCAGTCATCATGTGGTGAGGTACCAAGAATTGGAGCGCTCCATCTTTCCATACATGTTTTGATTGTGTTTTCTTTTTAGGCAAGAGGACTAAATGATATAATTATCACTTGGGGGTGCACATAGGGCTTCAAAAAATTACCCCTCTGTATAATGTTGACATTAGATGCTAAAGGCAGGAAAAATGTAAAGTCATTAAGAACAAGAGGCTTGAGAGTGAAAATGCCTGGGTTTAAAAGCAATCTCTACCACTTCCCATCTGGAAGACCTTAGTCAATTTACTTCATGTCTCTAAGATTGAATTTCCTCACCTACTAAAAGGGGCAAGAATGTTATAATACATATAAAGTTCTTTGCACAATACCTTTCAGATATTAAGAGCACAATAAATGTTAGCCATTAGTAATAATAATAATCTTAGCTAATAATCAAGCTTAAGTATAAAAGTGATAAATACTGAAGTGGTATCTAAAATATATTTTCTGACAAAGTGAGATGTGAGGAATAAAATATAATTAAACCGCAAAAGGGCTACTAGAATTGAAATAACTTGCAGGGTGTTTTGCCTGAATATACTCATTATTTTAAGAAAGTATTATGTACTCTGCTTCATAAATATTTGATAAAAGAACCATTATTTCCTCTTTAGCTCATTGGTGGCAGTTTTCAAGCATAAAATTAAACAAAATTTGTCATATTTAATAATTACCTTCATACTCATAAACAATTTAGTTTTAAAAATACTTTAAAATTGTTTATCCTGCCTAGAATATTAGTCAATTACCAAAAAAAAAGAACTTTATGAGCATATTAATTTGTCTCCATAACAAATAACTTATCTTTAGAAATCAAACTGTAATAAACAAACTACATTAGAAATTAGATCTCTAAATATTAAAACATTTGGGCATGGGAAGGAGAAATTAACTAAGAAATTCTATAATTGTAAGTAACAGCTGCACAGTCAATATTTAATCACTATATTGTGAGACAGTTCAGTAGTGGAAGACAGGATTAACATATTGCTTTAAAACATTCCATTACTTTCTCCATCTGTTTACTGATAATAAAAGACACAGCTGTTCTAAACGAAACGCACTAACAGGTGTAAAGTGCCAATTTGTCATTTTACATAAAACTTACTCATTATTTCCTTTTGGAATACTCTAAAATTATACTCTAAGCATAGCTACCAATAACTTAAAGAATTTTTTTTTATACTAACTTGGATTATTCTAGTCATTGAGGAAAAGATACGCTTCTTTCTCCATGAATTCAAGATTATTTTTAAACAGTACACATCCTGAACTAATTATAATTACCCCAGATGTTTTCCATAAAAATGGTCACACATCTGAACTGGGTTTCGTTAGCAACTGTTCTATATCAAATTTACTGCAAAGAGCATCAAAATTATGAAGGAACGCTGTATCAGATTCACTATGTTTAAGCTACAAATGATAATGAAGCTTGAGCTTATAATTTATTTTGACAAGTACTCTAGCTAATCTGTAGCCATATGTAATCCAAGGCCACCATGAGGAAATTCAGTATTATTTATAATAAATTCTCTATAATCACTAACTTAAAACATGTGGAAGTTACCAAAATTTGTGAATACTATAAATGTAACTATAGTTTCAGGATTTTGTTTGTTTTTAAAACATAATATACACCACAAACCACTAAAAATGTCCTGAGTAAAAGAGCTGACCCCATTCTAGTAATTTAAATATCTTTGATAACTAATTTTTAAATTTTATAACAGTGAAATTTTAAGACAATTACAAAATCAATATTAATGATTAATGTATTGGTGATAAGAAAGAACACTGTGAAATATTTTCATTTGGCCATTATATTTACTTTAATATATAAAACTTGAAAAGTTAAGGGAGAATGTCAAAGGAGTCCAAAGCATTCCAGTCGCTTTTATTTCTTTTCCTAAAATAAAAACATCTGTCAAATTAGCTTTAGAAAAAGAGGTTCACTAACATGTACATTTAAGAGTCCTTGAGACTATGCCTGTATTTTGAGATATACACCTGAGGAAAAACATAAAATATATACATTTTGCTTAAGATTTTACAAATCATTAAGTTCTTCCTCCAATAGTTCCTTTTCTTTGTTGGCTCAGGCTTACATGATTTTAAATTCAAATAAAATACCCTACAGCTTTGCAGTAAGGTATCCTCAGCCAGGTCACTTGGTGACAACAGTTTTTCTGGTCCTTCTGGAAACAAATTATGATCAATACAAATTCTATTCGTTTGCTGCTTAACTTTTGAAAAGAAACATAGGAAGAATTTTTTTCAACATCAAAAGAATGAAGAAAAACATTAATTTTATTGTGCAATCTAATAAAGCTTAACTCTGCCTATTATATGGTAAAATGATGACATGTTACCTTAGAAACACACCATCAGATTTTCTGATTTGTAAAATAAGTCAGAGTATATAATCCAAATCATCAATAATCCAAATCAGATGATTCAGAAATTCGTGAGTTGTTTATACAGACTTCATAAGGCTCTTAGTCTTCATAACGAAAAGACAACCCACAGAATGGGAGAAAATATTTGCAAATGAAGCAACTGACAAGGGATTAATCTCCAAAATGTTCAAATAGCTCATGCAGCTCAATACCAAAAAAACAAGCAGCCCAATCAAAAAATGGGTGGAAGATCTAAATAGACATTTCTCCAAAGAAGACATACAGATGGCTAAAAAGCACATGAAAAGATGCTCACTAATTATTAGAGAAATTCAAATCAAAGCTATAATGAGGTATCACCTCACACTGGTCAGAATGGCCATCATCAAAAAATCTACAAACAATAAATGCTGGAGAGGGTATGGAGAAAAGGGAACCCTCATACACTGTTGGTGGGAATATTAATTGGTACAGACACTATGGAGAACAGAATGGAGGTTCCTTAAAAAACTAAAAATAGAGCTAACATATGATCCAGCAATGCCACTACTGGGCATATACCTGGAGAAAACCATAATTCAAAAAGATACATGCACCCCAATGTTCACTGAAGCACTATTTACAATAGCCAGGACACAGAAGCAACCTAAATGTCCATCAACAGAGGAATGGATAAAAATGTGTTATATATATACAATGGAATATTACTCAGCCATAAAAACGAAAGAAATAATGCCATTTGCAGCAACATGGACGGACCTAGAGATTGTCATACTGAGTGAAGTAAGTCAGACAAATATCATTTGATATCGCTTATATGTGGAATCTTAAAAAAAACGGTACAAATGAACTTATTTACAAAACAGAAATAGTCACAGATGTAGAAAACAATCTTATGGTTACTAGGGGGTAAGGGGGAGAGGGATAAACTGGGAGATTGGGATTGACTTACACACACTACTATATATAAAATAGATAACTAATAAGGACCTACTGTATAGCACAGTGAACTCAATACTGTGTAATGACCTATATAGGAAAATAATCTAAAAAAGAGGGGATATATGTATATGTATAACTGATTCGCTTTGCTGCACAGCAGAAACTAACACAATATTGTAAATCAACTATACACCAATAAAATTTTTAAAAAATAAAGCAAACAGAATATGAGTGAGCTGTGGAATAACTTCAAGTGGCAGAAAATACATGTAATTGGATTCTTTGAAAGAGGTGGAGAAATGGACAAAAAAATTTTGAAAAAATAATGACTAACATTTTTACAAATTCGATAAAAATTTTAAATCAACAGATACAAGTTCAATAAACCACAAGTGCAAGCAATATGAAGAAAACAAAACAAAAAACAAACCAACCAACAAAAAACCTCCAATGCTCTAAAGCAATTAATTTAATTCAGGGAAGAATAAGACAAAATGGCAACTAAGAGGGACAAAATGACTTGTCAGTTGATTAAACATAGCAGGAATGACAGTTTAATGACTTTAGTGAACCAGTTTTTAAAGAAATTAGAGAATGGGTATTTCTAATAACTAAAAAACTGAACTTTAAAAAACCACATTTTATAGTCAAATTTCTAGACTAAACTAAATTTAGTCAAACTTCTGTATATTTCTACTCTTGACTCTTTTTCTAGTACATATGAGTATGGTCAGAATCATGAGACATTTTCATAGGGTTTTACTTAAGTAACCACTGTAGTCCATCTAACAATCAAGAAACGCATTACAGCTGTGGCTTGATGTTAAGAGATCAATAAATTCTCTAAATCTCTTTCATAATTTAATAATCTTATCGCAGGTATCTCCTACTTCAATCTCAAAAATGGATATATTTCCTCCAAAATTAGTAACAATACATAATTATAACCGTATGTTCAAATGGGTTTTAATAAAATGGTATATTAAGACTAATAAAGCTCAGTTGTCCTGTAAAACTTCAAAAACTGCGAAGTATTGATTGTAATTCCTACAAGCACAATGTGGCTGTCCATCTGGTAAATTCTGAGGGAATTAATTTAAAAGTCTAAGTGGTGTGCTTTCCTTCCACCTTATGCAATATTTCTTCAGATTTCTACTTCCCATTATTTTCTAGTTTTCAAAGCTTCAAATAAAAGGTTTCATCAATATGTAAATCCATACAGAGTAATACACAGGGAATTTTATTTAGAAAAGGTATATCAGAAGCTTAACTTAAATCCATGGAATGAATTCTGTCTCTCCTTTACTTGAGATGTTAACAGTGCTTAAAAAGGAAATAGATATGGAGGTATGACATATCAGATAACATCCAATTTATAGTGAAAGGAATAAATTACAAAATAGTGCTTATAAATATTTTTTAAAAAGTTACATATGCTATGTATCACCTTGTCTTACACCCAAAAATAAAAGTTGTGTCCTTGTTTTCACTGAGAAATAAAGAGCTTTTATTGCCACAATATTCACAACTTAATTTCTGATTCCAATTTTAAATAATGATTAACTAAAGAAAATCTGGTTATGCGTCAATTTTTACAATTAAATAAAACAAGACAATCATTAATACAATAATAGATTACTAATGCATATTAATCCAAAGAAACCTCTATTTTATGTAGTAAATAAGTGAATTTTAAAGAATTAGAATTTTGTTAGGTACCTAGTCTCAGAATAGGTCAAAATATTACCTATTAAAAGTCAAAAGGAGTTTTCAAATTGTTCTATGACTGTGTGGTTTGAATTTACCCAGGTTTAAAAAAAAAAAGAAAAATTTAAAACTCAAATGTCATATATGACACAGAGTAGAAGATCATCAATGCATTATTTGGTGTGTTAAAGAGGGGGGCAGAGAGAGAAAGATGAGAGTGGAGATCAAGAGACTGAAAGAGAACAGATACAGACCTTGGAATATGTTTTCTTTTTTTGTTTGATCATCTCTGCAAACATTCCAAATTTTTATGACAGTACAGTTGAATAGAAAAGTATAGTTTGGCATGAAGTTGTTGGTTTAAATTCAGATTGGTCTGCCCAGGTCCACTTTCAGGAGAATATTCAAGTGAGTGTAACAATACTGTGAATCAAGACTGTTGTCATACTATAAAGCCAAAAATTTAAAAACTATAAGAAATACACTGCATCCCATGCTGACTAAGGCTGCAAGTGTTACCTTAACCTTGCTAAATTAGTTCCTAAAAACATTCTCTTATTTTCAGAGATTTCCTATATAAAAAGTAGATGTTATTAATTAACATGGCCTTTATGCAAAGAGTAGTTTTCATGTTTTTTCTAAAGTAATTGAAATATCTTTCATTTGCATATTAATTTATTTAACAAAGTTTCATAATTCAAATGTAAGTGTTTGCCCTATCTATTTCAAATGATAAATTCTTAAATGAATAAAATTTGGACCATAAGGCTAAATTCAGAATATGCCCAATTTCAGAATAATATATACATAGGAAGCTAATCCAAGCATAGAGCTAAAGCAAAACATATACTCTAGATATTTAACCTGTGTTACAGAAACCATTTTTATAATTGAAAAATACCTTAACAAATTCTAAATGTAAAATTATTATAATTATCACTATTGAAATCAGTACTTACTCATAAAGGGTTTGAGGTACATGAAAACATAGCAATTAACCATTAATAAAATATCAATTCAAATTCTTTGTACATAAATATTACAGCTTACCATGTCAGTGATGACTTCTTTGCCTAAGAATAAAAGATAATTCAGAAATCAAATGATATTAAAATACTGTCAAAAAATGGGTTCAGTTTTAAAAAGGCCTGGGAGAAAAAAAACAATATTTACACACGCAACCTAAGCTGTTCCTTGATACCTACCATTATTGAGCATGTACTATGTGTGAAATACCATCTATAACTCTTTACATGGATTATTTGTAACCCTTAAATCATCCCTACAAGACTGGAATTTTCCAAATTTTATAAATAAGGTGACCATGTGATTTAGTAACAAAATTGGTACATTTCTGAGAATAAAGGCAGTGGGCACAATTAACAATTATGCTAGGAGGAGAGGTGTAAATCATGACTGTTGTAGAAAAAGTATGATACATGATCACTATACAAATGAAGAAACTGCCTCAGAGAGTCGTATTTTGAAACTCACTCTCTGAAACACAGTATGAAATACGGTGCTATGTCTTTTTGTACAAATTAATAACGTAATGCATGAATATGGTTCTGAGTAATACATTACACTTCTCCAATGAATTATAGCACTTGCTTTTTACATTCTCACAGATTAAATTTGAGTAACCTACTTAGTTAAATTGATACCTGCTTAATCTCATGTTATTAATACACTCTCATTTACTGAAACTATATAATTATTACCTGGCCCCACCACCCCTTCTATACTTGCTATTGTTGCTTATTTTTTTTCCAGATTAAAGTTTGAATCTAGATAATCAAATTCCAAGAAAAAAAAAAGATTGAGAAAATAAAAATTCAGAGAAAACAAGAAAGTTGTTAGAAACAATGGTAAACAGGAGCTGATAAAATGTTGGTTAATTTAACAACTGACAAGACATTAAGTTTTGGGTTAAAATACTGAAGTAAATTCTAGGTAATTATAATAGGAAATTGTCTTGAAGGTTCTGTGGGTTAAGTTAAATTTGTCTTGTTCCAGGGCAAGAGAGATGATAAATAACTTTGCTAAAAAAAATTTATGGTCAAGAATTTATTTTAAATATTTAAAGGTAACCATTAAAACAAACAAACAACCACCACCACCACCAAACAAAAATCAGAAATATAAACCACTACTTCCAAACCAGGGGACACTGAAACAGGAAATTAATTTTATTATTTCCAACAGAAAGCATTAATAGGAAAGAAAGACACAGACATGGACACATACAGACACACACAGACACACACATACACAGGCTTGATAAACAAAAAGCACAAAATAAGATGATGGCGATATGTCCTAATAGATCAGTAACCACAATAAATGTAAGTATTTAAATTCATCCACTAGCCAACAATATCACATTGTCAAGGAGATGAATAAAGCTATATACCCAATACTGCTAAAGGGCTGGAAGTAGAGAAAAGCCATGCTGCCATCTGGTTTCAATCTTCTACATAAAAAAGGATGACAATCTAGTATAAGGTGGTATGGACTCTCTTTTATAGAATATTATTATATAATATAGAATAGAATAATATAGAATAGAATAATATTCCCACTCCCCCCACCAAAATACTATCATCCATACTGAACAATAAGATCTCCCAGCCTTACTGGGTTTCCAAAATGCTAGTAACCAGGCTTACCCATTAGGAAGAAGACTAAAATATTCTTCCCTTGGGAACATGACCAGCCCAAAGAAAAAGCCTTAAGATACTTGTATCCTGGACTCCCCAAAGAAACAGACAGATAACCTTCTAATGAAGCCTTCAGTAAACAAGCCCCACCCAGCCAGCTATTTAATACCTCTTATTCTTAGTATAAGCAGGCAGCCAAGGATCAGAAGACATCCGAGAAAAGCCACTAACAAAAGACTGAAGGGAAAAACTGAAAGAACAACTTGTAGGGAACAAAGGAATATGAAACCTTCAAAAGAACCAACACTGCCTATGGAGAAAAAGGCAGGCTCAATGGTACAATCCCTATGGATTAGAATTTGGGTATATCTAACAAAATGATAAATGTATATACCCTTTGACCTAGAGGTCTTATGTCCAAAATGCATCCTGAATATACATCTCCACCAGTTAAAAAAAAAAAACCAAAAAAACCCCAAAAACATATACACAAGGTTATTCATTGGGTCATTACTGTAATACAGACCAGAACAACAGAAATGACCATATCAGGGTACTAGTTGAAGAAACTGTAAAATATCCATATAATATGACACAGCTACAAAAAAAGAGTGAGGAAACTCCCTATGTATTGATTTGGAGCAATCTCCAAGATACATTGTTAAATGAAAAAAAGCAAGGTACAGAACAGTGAATAAAATGCTGAACCTTCTGACTAAGAAAGTAGGGAGAAATTATATATGTATGTATGTATGCAAGTATGTCTCTGTATATTTTTGCAAAAGGAAGCAATGGAAAAACAAAAACTAATGAAAATAAGAAATGTCTATAAGAAATAGGAACAGAATGGGATGGTGGAGGAGAGAGATGAAAGTAAGACTTCTCTAAATATCTTTTTATTTAGGTTTTGACTTTGAACATTATACAAATGTTTTACATAGCTTAAAATGAAATTCAATGCAAGTAAACTCTGAAACTGAGAACTGAAGCAAAAACAAACAAACAAAAACCCCAACTGTATAACAAACCATTAGGAAAACCAGATGAAAACCTTATTAAATATTCGCAGAATGCTGACTTTCAGACATATTTAAAGACAAACAAAACAAGCAAAGAAATCTTAAATTTCATTCAGTACTTTTATAGTTAGTAATAACCTTGGTATTAACTTTTAAAAACTATTGTACGTATATTGTAAAATAAAACAAAGTAACATGTTAATGTTAGAAGAACCAAGATTTTTAGGATAAGAGAAAATATTTAAATTATAAAAACAAAGCAGTAAAGGAAAACCCTGAAATATTTAACTTGAGTTGGGAGTATACGTTTGAACTCATGGTTTTCTTTTTTTTCTTTCTTTCTTTTTTTTTTTTGCGATACGCGGGCCTCTCACTGTTGTGGCCCCTCCCGTTGCGGAGCACAGGCTCCGGATGCGCAGGCTCAGCGGCCATGGCTCATGGGCCCAGCCGCTCCGCAGCATGTGGCATCTTCCTGGACCGGGGCACGAACCCACGTCCCCTGCATCGGCAGGCGGACTCTCAAGCACTGCACCACCAGGGAAGCCCTCGTGGTTTTCTTTAAAAATTACATATATATGTGTGTAGAAGGGTGTGAAAGTGTGTGTATATATATACATCCACCCTAGCTATAGTCATTGAAAAAGCTCAGAATTATTAATATCATCCTAGTAAACAATGAGTACACTTAAAACACACCTGGCATTAGTATCTATATGCCATCCTGACAAAAAGGAACCAGAAAAAACGGCCAGGGTCAGAAAAAATACAAGATGAGCCTGGGACATCATGTATGTGAAAAAACGAATGTGCTCAAAGACTATAAAAGGGTATGTCAAAAGGACACCAAACCAGCCTGAAGGGACTGTTAATGGTCAGATCTGAGACTATTATAGGGTTAAAAAGTATAATCGATTGTAAGATACTGAATTAATAAGTACTCAAGAATCCAGAGTGCCAGTCAAAGGGAAAGGAAAAAAACCTCACTTGCCACCAAAGGAGATGACTGTCACATCACTTTTAGAGTGAAAAATGGTAAATATTCAAGAATTAGGCATCTACCCTACCTTTTTCACCCTAGTTGATGAGGGGGAGCTCTACTTCACAGGAAAAAAAGTCAGTTAATAAATATCAAAGGAACAATAGAATTAGAAAATTAGCATTTTGTAAACCTCCAATGTAATAACTGATTTAGGAACACTTCCATGATGTCAAAGTATCTTCCCACAGATTACCTGCTAATTGCAAAGGGAAAGCATATCTTCATAATGCAGAGATCAAGTACTCACCACCTCCACCAAATAATCAAACTTGGCATCATCAATATTGGAACAACCTGCTATTACATCCTTCAATTACATATGATGAAATACCCAGTATCACCTACAAAGTATTCTTAACAAAAAGGTTTAAACTGAGCCTAATCGAAATGCTAGAGTTTACAGAGTATAGAACAAGTAAAAGAAAACCAAGAGAAAACAATGAGACCAATCCAGAATATGATTCCTTCCTCAAAACAACTTTCTTGGTCTCTTTAAAAGGGCACTGCCATTAAAAAAAAAAAAAAAGGTGAGAGGGTAGTGGTCAAGGTGAGGGAGTAGGCAGACCCTGAGCTCACCTCCTCTCACAGGCACACCAAAATCACAACTATTTATTGAGCAACTACTAATGTGAAAACATGAAGATTAGCAAAAAAGGTTTTCTACAATGAAAGATAAAAAGAAGGAACCACAACAAGATGGGTAGTAGAGGCAGAGACACAGTATAGTCAAGACCCATACCCTGGGTGGGTGACCCACAATCAGGAGGATAATTACAATCACAGAGCTTCTCCTCGAGGAGTGAGGGGTCTGAGCCCCACACGGGGCTCCCCAGCCTGGGGGTCCTGCACCAGGAAGATGAGCCCCCAGGACGTTTGGCTTTGAAGGCAAGTGGGGCTTATTTTGGGAGAGTCAGAGGGCTGAAGGAAATAGACACCCTACTTTTAAGGGCACAGACAAAATCTCACACACTCCGAGACCCAGGACAGAAGCAGTAATCTGAAAGAAGCTTGGGTCACACCCACTGCTGATCTTGGAGAGCCTCCCAGAGAGGCAAGAGGCAACTGGAACTCACCTTGCGGACAAAGATGCTGGCAGCAGCCATTTGGGGGAGCTCATTCTACCATGTGGACACCAGTGCTGGTAAGCACCATTTTGGACTCCTCCCTCTAGCTTATTAGGCTTAGGACCCAGTCCCGCCCCCAGCCACCAGCCTGTCAGCACTTGTATTGGAACGCCTCAGGCCAAGCAGCTAGCCGGTGAGGGACACAGCACCACATATCAGCAGGCCAGCGTTCATAGAAGCCCCTAAGCCCACAGCCACCCCAGGATGCTGCCCCACGAACCAGAGAACCCAGGACCTGTCCTGCCCACCAGTACACCAGCACTAGCCCTGGGACCACTGGGGCCCTGCAGCCAGCCATCGGGATGGGTCCCTGTACCAGCAGGTTAACATCAGCTCCAGGACCCCAGGACCTGCAGCCAGAGACCTCAGGACCTGGCTCTGCCCACCAGGGGCAGACAGCAGACCCAGGACACCCTAGACCCAGCCCCGTCCACCAGCAGGCTGACACTAGCTCCAGAAACCTTGGGTCCTCTAGCCAGAGACCCCAAGATGTGGCTCTGTCCACAAGTGTGCCAGCACTGGCCGCAGGACCCAGCGTCAACTACCAGCAAGCCAACACCAACTCTGAAACACTTTGAGACCCTCAGCCAGTTACCCTAGGATCCAGCCCCACAGTGGGTCAACACCAGCTTGGGGGTACCCCAATCATGCAGAGAGCTGTGTCAGGAACTGGCCCTGGCAACCAGCAAGCAGACACTAGATCTGGAACCCCCCAGCCCACAGTCAGCCATGCCGAGACCCAGTGGGCGAGGACTAGCCTTGGGACTGCCCCCCTCCCCCCCACACACACCCCCGGGACTCTGTAGCCAGTCTCCTTGTGACCTGGTCCCACCCACCAGCAGCTAGCACTCTCTGCACAAGGCAGGGCATGGCAACCAACCAGTATGGGGGCCAGCCACACCTACCAGCACACCCACAGTAGTCAGCCCACCACAACAGAAGGACCAACCCACATAGAGGGTACTGCTAAGGCATATAGCACAAGTGACCAGAGGGGTGTGCTACTGGGCCCATAGGACATCTCTTACAAAAGGCCACTTCTCCAAGATGGGGAAATGGAATAAACCTACCAAATACATAGAAATAAAAACAGTAAATTAAGCAAAATGAGGCAACAGAGAAATATGTTCCAAATGAGGGAACAAGATAAAACCCCAGAAGAACTAAGTAAGGTGGAAACAAGCAATCTACCCAATAAAGAGTTCAAGGTAATGATCATAAAGATGCTCAAAGATCTCAGGAGAAGAATGAATGAAAACAGTGAGAAGTTTAACAAGGAGTTAGAAAATATAAAGAAGAACCAGAGATGAAGAATACCTGAAATGAAAAATATACGAGAAGGAATCAGTAGTAGATTCGGTGATACAGAGGAACAGATCAGAGAGCTAGAAGACAGAGTAGTAGAAATCACTGAAGCTGGACAGAAAAAAGAAAAAAGAAACAAGGACAGTTTAAGAGACCTCTGGGACAATGCAGAGCATACTAACATTCTCATTACAGGGGTCTCAGAAGGAAAAGAGAGAGAGAAAGGGGCAGAGAACATATCTGAAGACATACCAGCTGAAAACTTCCCTAACCTAGGAAAGGAAACAAATATCCCGGTCCAGGAAGCACAGAGAGTCCCAAACATGATCAACCCAAAGAGGACCACACCAAAACACACTGTAATTAAAATGGCAAAAATTAAAGATAAAGAGAGAATATTAAAATCAGCAAGGGAAAAGCAACAAGTTACATACAAGGGAACTCCCATAAGGCTATCAGCTGACTTTTCAGCAGAAACTCTGAAGATCAGAAAGGAGTGGCTTGATATACTTCAAGTGATGAAAGGCAAAAAGCTACAACCAAAACTACTCTACCTGGCCAGTCTTTTGTTCAGATTTGAAGGAGAGATAAAAAGTTTTACAGATAAACAAAAGCTAAAAGTTCATTAATCAAAACCAGTTTAATAAGAAATGTTAAAGACAACAAATAACAAGTGTTGGTGTGGATTGGAAAAAAGGGGACACTTGTGCACTGTTGGTGAGAATGTAAATTGGTGTAGCCACTATGAAAAACAGTATGGAGATTCCTCAAAAAATTAAAACTAAACCTAACAGATAATCCAGCAATTTCACTTCTGGGTATTTATCTGAAGAAAACAGAAACACTAATTTGAAAAGATACATAACTCCTACTTCATGGCAGCACTATTTATAATAGCCAAGATATGAAAGCAACCTAAGTGCTCATCAATTGATGAATGGATAAAGAAGATGTGGTGTACATATAGAGTGGAATATTACTCAGCTGTAAAAACGAATGAAACCTTGCCATTTGTGATAACACAGATGGACCTAGAGGGTATTATGCTAAGTGTAGTAAGTCAGAGAAAGACAAATAGTGTATGATTTCACTTATATGTGGAATCTAAAAAACAAGTGAACAAATATACAGAGAACAAACATGTGATTGCCAGTGGGGAGATGGGCGGGGAAGGAGAGAAACAGGTAAGGGAGATTAAGAGGTAGAAACTTTCAGTCACAAAATAAATGATTTACAGGTATGAAATGTACAGGTGGAGAATACAGTAAGTATGTAATATCTTTGTATGGTGATCAATGACAACTACACTTATCATGATGATCATTTTGAAATGTATAGAAATATCAAAACATTATGTTGTGTACCAGGAAATAACATAGTATTGCAGGTCAATTATACTTCAAAAACAAACAAACAAACTCATAGAAGAAGAGATAAGATTTATGGTACAGGGGAGTTGAGTGGGCTGGGGGCAAGGGGATGTAATATGCAACATGATAAAGATAATTAACACTGCTGTATATTATAGATGAAAGTTGTTAAGAGACGAAATCCTGAGAGTTCTCATTGCAGGGAAGAATGATTTTTCTATTTCCTTCTTTTTTTTTTTGGCCACACCACGCGGCCTGTGGGATCTTAGTTCCCCGACCAGGATTGAACCCGGGCCCTCTGCAGTGAAAAGCGTGGAGTCCTAACCACTGGACCACCAGGAAATTCCTGTTTATTTCTTTAATGTTGTATCTATATGAGATGGCTGTTCACTAAACCTATTGTGGCAATCATTTCATGATGTATGTAAGTCAAGTTATCATGTTGTATATCTTAAATTCATATTGTGCTGTATGTCAATTATATTTCAGTAAAACTGGAAAAAATACCAATTTTTTAAAAGAAAGAAATAAGAGAACTCAGTATGAAATGAGACTAATGAGCCAAAAGTAATGCATCAATCTGACTGGATTCTGATTTTTAAAAAACAGCTCTAGAAGGCATTTTTGGATTGGGAATATCTGAATGTGGATGAATACTAGATGATTTAAGGGATTAATACTAATCTTCTTACATGTGATGGTAGTTTTATTTTTGAAGAGAAATATTATTTTTAGGAAACACATTCTTTTGGGAAATATATCCTGAAGTATTGAGAGATCAAGTGTCATGAAGATTACATATGTCAAATGGTTCAGAAAAAAAATACCAACACATGGATTACTCTGGCAAATGTTAACATATGTATATCTAGAGGGTGAGTATATGGGTAATTATAGTACTGTTCTTTCAGTTCGTCAATATGTTCTAAAATGTTCATAATAAATTATTTGAAAAAATACATTAACATCCCCACAAAGAAAAGAAAATATACTACATCCACGAATACAATGTGAGCACTTGGTATTAATACCAGATTAGCAAAAAGTTTTTTTACAATTGGAAAACAAATTTGAGGAAATCTAGAAAGTAAAGCATACAGGAAAAGAGATAGATAATTATCATTCATATATATATGTATATGTGTATCTGTATATATGTGGGCTTCTGTATATGTGTATGTATGTATATATGTATATACATATACACACACACATATATCTCCAACAGGAGTTTCATAAAACAAATCAGAGAAAACACCTAGAAAGCAACCAGCTAAAAAATAACTCAAGAAAATATCTCAGAACGAAAGAACATGAATTTAAAATTGGAAAGCCTGATGGAGTGCTCAGCACAATGATAAAATCAAATCCTCACCAAGACACATTACCATGAAATTCCAGAATATTAAGGATAAAGAAAAGATCCTACAAGTTTCCAAAGAGAATAAACAAGTCAGATAGTAAAAGATCAAGATTTAAATGGTTTCAGATAACACTACTTCTGGAAGCCAAGACAAAAAAAGAGTAAAGTCTTTAAAGTTCTGTGAGAAATTTTTTCCATACTAGAGTTCTCTATCCTGCTGAGTATAAGCAGTCAAATGTAAGTGATTTCAGATATGCCAAGTCTCAAAAAATTTAATTCTCATGCACTATTTTCCAAAAAATTACTGGAGGATGTACCTCCCTAAAATAAGGTAGTAAAATAAGAAAGAGCAAAACATGCTATCCAGGAAATGGAAATCAACTCAAGACAGATGTAAAATGAACCCCCCAGATGACAGTATTATAGATCCCTGGATACAAGCTGTGTATGAGGTACTGATGTCAATCAACTGGTTAGCTGACTTTAAGAAAATAAAAACAATAGGCTACAAGATGTATGTAAACATATTGAGAAGCAATTTAGACAACTGGGCAGATTTGGGGGATGAATGAATGACAGATGTAAAAATCTCAAACAAAAAAATGCATAGCAGGGCCTCCCTGGTGGCGCAAGTGGTTAAGAGTCCGCCTGCCGATGCAGGGGATACGGGTTCGTGCCCCGGTCTGGGAGGATCCCATATGCCGCGGAGCGGCTGGGCCCGTGAGCCATGGCCGCTGGGCCTGCGCATCCGGAGCCTGTGCTCCGCAACGGGCGAGGCCACAACAGTGAGAGGCCCACATACCGCAAAAAGAAAAAAAAAAAAAAAATGCATAGCAAATATATTTTTATTTACTCTTAGAATATAGAAAAGGGCTCTTTAAAAAACTGCTATTTATTAAAGCTGTTACACTGTACAAGTAATAGTATTTGCCCAACATAGCAAAAAATGTTAGAAAGTATACAAAAGTATTTGGGAGAAAATGAAAACCACTTAAAGTTCTACTACTCAGAGAAAACATTCATTCATTCAATAAATAATTATTGAATGCCCTTTACATGCCCTACTCTGTTTTAGAGTCTATGATTCAGCAATGACTAAAATCTGTTTTCATGAAGTTTAGATTCTAGTGAGTAGTGACAAATGATTAAACATAGACTAGGTCACTGGTAAAAAAAAAAAAGTAGGATAAGTAGCACAGAGTGATGGAAAGAGAGCCATGCTATTTTCTATAGAGTGACTAGGGAAGTCCTTTCTGATAAAATGACATTCAAGCAGAAACTTCAAGGAAGTCAGTCAACAAACAGTGCAGGTATCTAGAGGGTTTTGGAATGAAAAGCAACTGGAAAGAACCTGAGAAAAGAACATGCTTGACACTTTGAAGGAACATCCAAGGGGCCAGTGTGGCTAGAGGAATGAAACAGGGATTCAGAGGTAGAATATTAGCATCAGAGAAAATGGAAGTTGCAGATGGGAGGCATAATAATGTAAGAGTTTGCAGGCCACAGTTAGGACTCTAGATTTTACTCTGACAAAGTCACTGGAAGTTCTGTGCATAGAAATGATTTTAAATGATTTCTGTAGTTAAAAGCAGCTCTGGCTGCCATGTGGAGACACATGATAATGAAGAAGAGTGAAACTAAAAGGTCAGTTAGGAAGTTGTTTTAATAATCCAGGTGAGAGGGCTTCCCTGGTGGTGCGGTGGTTGAGAGTCCGCCTGCTGATGCAGGGGGCGCGGGTTCGTGCCCCGGTCCGGGGGGATCCCACATGCCGTGGAGCGGCTGGTCCCATGAGCCGTGGCCACTGGGCCTGCGCGTCTGGAGCCTCTGCTGCACAACGAGAGAGGCTGCAGTGGTGAGAGGCCCGCGTACCGCAAAAAAAAAACAAAAAAACCCACAAATTTTTCTTGGTTTCTTGTTTGTTTGCAAATTTAAGCATTAAATGATGTCCAGAAAGTTTAAATTAAAAAGTTGGGGAAATTATAACCTAAATATTAAGAAATAAAGGAATGTTTTAAAAGATGATAGTATATCTGCATGCTAGAATACTACACAGCTATTAAAAATAACACTTAAGGGCTTCCCTGGTGGCGCAGTGGTTGAGAGTCCGCCTGCCGATGCAGGGGATACGGGTTTGTGCCCTGGTCCGGGAAGATCCCATCTGCCACAGAGCAGCTAGGCCCGTGAGCCACAGCCGCTGAGCCTGTGCGTCCAGAGCCTGTGCTCCGCAACGGGAGAGGCCGCAACAGTGAGAGGCCCGCATACCGCAAAAACAAACAAACAAACAAACAAAAAACACTTAAAATTATTTTTAAAACATAGAATAATGCTTGTATAATAGAAAGAACAAAAAACAGAATAAGAGGGCCTCCCTGGTGGCGCAGTGGTTGGGAGTCCGCCTGCCGATGCAGGGGACGCGGGTTCGTGCCCCGATCCTGGAGGATCCCACATGCCGCTGAGCGGCTGGGCCCGCGAGCCATGGCCGCGGAGCCTGTGTGTCCGGAGCCTGTGCTCCGCAACGGGAGAGGCCACAGCAGTGAGAGGCCCGCGTACAGCAAAAAAAAAAAAAAAAAAAAAAAACAAAACAGAATAAGATTCTATATACCAAATGTTCTTAACTATGTAAAATATATATATCAAAAATACTGGAAGTAAACATATTTTTTTATGTGGTAAGATTATGGATATTTTATTTCCTTTTGTATCCGTAGTCTTCAAATTTTCTACAGTGAACTGGAATTAATTTTATAATTAAAAAATACTTTCATATTTTCAAAAATTAAGTAAAGGGGAGCAGAACCTGTGACCCCCAAAATATGCCACTTTGGCAGGAGGATTAATTTGAGCTAAAGGCAATCAAAACTTCAGCAGATTTAAGAAAAGCTCTTTTCCTCCCCCTAAACTGCCTAAATTTACACTGGAAAGGGGGGCCTGAACCAGGAAGGGAGCTATTACCAGAGACACTTTTTACCTAAGAACCTTATCTGCATAACAGCACAGTTTTTGTTTTCTAAACATCTCCTCTGCTTCCTATGAATGGGCCTTCCTCCCTTTTGTATCCCCAGACCCCTACCCCTTTCCTTCTCTCAGGATGTTTGGCTGCCTTTTGAGTCTTTACATTTTTATGGGGATCCTGTACATATGTAATTTTGTTTGTTTTTCTCTTGTTAATGTCTTTTGTTAATCTGATTATTAGACCAGCCAAAGAACCTAGAAAGGTGGAAGGAAAAATTTTCCGGCCCTTCATAGAAACACATAGAATTGAAAGACATAGGTTAGGTTCAAATGCCTGATATGGCACTAATCAGCTATTTCTTGGACTAATTTCTCCCTTAAACATCCATTTCCTCACTTTTAAAATGAAGACAATATCATACTCAAAGAATAACTCTGACGATTACACATATGAGTGTACTCAACTCAGTGTAGTTCTTAACATATTAAATGCTTGATAAATATGTTTAAACAAAAATGAAAATTTGACAGTCTGAGAATTCATATTTCAAGTAAAATGCAAAATCTCCCTGTTAGGGAACCACTGACTGAAACTGCCCATCCCTGCCAGGCAGGATAATAACTGCTTGCATGAATTAATTCACAACAGGAGGTCCTGATAAGGAACACAGAATTGATAAGCTATCTACCACCAGCTGGAAGAATTCTGGAGGGGCCAAAAGGAGGGAGGAGATGCCAGCCCATAATATGTCCTGCCAACTTCCCAGAAACCCTCATGCTGGAAACCATCCTGACTAAGAGATGCACACACTGCCAGGAAGGGCCTTGAATCGGACCAAATATGGGCACAAGTGAGGTGACTGGCCAGAGACAACCCA
This sequence comes from Mesoplodon densirostris, assembly GCF_025265405.1. Classification (NCBI taxonomy): domain Eukaryota; kingdom Metazoa; phylum Chordata; class Mammalia; order Artiodactyla; family Ziphiidae; genus Mesoplodon; species Mesoplodon densirostris. The sequence goes on from NC_082668.1 coordinate 46,534,976, forward strand.
GAAAGCTAACCTCATTACCATAAAACCTGAGACTGTGAGCCACATAGCAGAGCAGTTCTTACCCCACTGCTCGCTGCTGTCCGTCTGGGCGCCCCTTCCCAATAAAGTCTTTTGCTTTGTCAGTACGTGTGTCTCCTCGGACAATTCATTTCTGAGTCTTAGACAAGAGCCCACTCTCACAGCCTGGAAGGAGTCCCCTTCCAGTCATATCATCATGAAGACCTGATTTAAAATGAGTGAAACATGTTATTTGCTCTTATACTCTGCTCACTCTTGTCTGCAAACCAGTTCAAACTGGAGAAAAATATATCACTCTAAAACGAATGTAAAAGGTAAACCGAATTGTCACCTACCTTCCTTGAGACATCTGCTTGCCTAAAGTCCTCCCCAATACTGGAAAGAAATTTTCAACTTTTGCTGTAAAAATCTATATTCCTAAAGCTGAATGTAAATGCCAGAGAGGAATTCTCAAGTCCCCTCTTGTTCAAACACATGCTAAATGAGTGATTAAAGCACAGCTTCCCACTGCTGATGAGAACTCAGAAATCCATATGTTGTTCTGATTCAACTTAATAGATGATTATCAACTGACTATAGATTGGGGATAGGAAGCACTTTTTAACACAATAAATATCCAAAATCTCAATACTGGCCAAAGATTCAAGGTAATCCTGTAGACTATAAACCTTGAAGACAAAGGATAAAAATTTCCTTTCACTAGAGGAATCTAAAACTACCTTAACAGCTACAGAAAGTGGGCATAGAGGGAAACTACCTCAACATTTTACAGGCCATTTATGACAAACCTACAGCTACCATCATACTCAATGGCGAAAAGCTGAAAGCATTTCCTCTAAGATCAGGAACAAGACAAGGATGTCCACTTTTGCCACTTTTATTCAACAGAGTTTTGGAAGTCCTAGCCACAACTATCAGAGAAGAAAAAGAAATAAAAGGAATCCAAGTTGGAAAAGAAGTAAAACTGTCACTGTTTGCACATGGCATGATACTATACATAGAGAATCCTAAAGATGCCACCAGAAAACTACTAGAGGTAATCAATTAAATTTGGTAAAGTTGCAGGATATAAAATTAATGCACAGAAATCTCTAAATGAGTGTGGGACCTTCCTGGAGGGGCCGAACCCGTGTCCCCTGCATTGCTTCACTGTGTGGCCCAGGCATGCTGTGTACTCTCCAGGACTGGTAGATGAAAGGCTCTTGGTGCTGCAGCCAGGAGTCAGTGCTGTGCCTCTGAAGTGGGAGAGCCAACTTCAGGACACGGGTCCACAAGAGACCTCCCAGCTCCACATAATATCAAGCAGCAAAAATCTCCCAGAGATCTCCATCTCAACACCAGCACCCAGCTTCAGTCAACGACCAGCAAGCTACAGTGCTGGTCACCCTATGCCAAGCAACTAGCAAGGCAGGAACACAACCCCACCCATTAACAGAGAGGCTGCCTAAAAACATAATAAGGCCACAGGCACCCCAAAACACACCACCAGACGTGGACCTGCCCACCAGAAAGACAAGATCGAGCCTCAACCACCAGAACACAGGCACTAGTCCCCTACACCAGGAAGCCTACACAACCTACTGAAACAACCTTAGCCACTGGGGACAGACACCAAAAACAACAGGAACTACGAATCTGCAGCCTGCAAAAAGGAGACCCCAAACACAGTAACATAAGCAAAATGAGAAGACAGAAAAACACACAGCAGGTGAAGGAGCAAGATAAAAACCTACCAGACCTAACAAATGAAGAGGTAATAGGCAGTCTACCTGAAAAAGAATTCAGAATAATGATAGTAAAGATGATCCAAGATTCTATTTCCAAGATCCAAAATCTTGGAAATAGAATAGACGAAATGCAAGAAACAGTTAACAAGGACCTAGAAGAACTAAACATGAATCAAGCATCGATTAAAAACACAATAAATGAAATGAAAAATACTCTAGATGGGATCAATAGCAGAATAACTGAGGCAGAAGAACGGATAAGTGAGGTGGAAGATAAAATAGTGGAAATAACTGCTGCAGAGCAAAATAAAGAAAAAAGAATGAAAAGAACAGAGGACAGTCTCAGAGACCTCTGGGACAACATTAAACGCACCAACATTCGAATTATAGGGGTTCCAGAAGAAGAAGACAAAAAGAAAGGGACTGAGAAAATATTTGAAGAGATTATAGTTGAAAACTTCCCTAATATGGGAAAGGAAATAGTTAATCAAGTCCAGGAGGCACAGAGAGTCCCATACAGAATAAATCCAAGGAGAAATACGCCAAGACACATATTAATCAAACTGTCAAAAATTAAACACAAAGAAATCATATTAAAAGCAGCAAGGGAAAAACAACAAATAACACACAAGGGAATCCCCATCAGGTTAACAGCTGATCTCTCAGCAGAAACTCTACAAGCCAGAAGGGAGTGGCAGGACATACTTAAAGTGATGAAGGAGAGAAACCTGCAACCAAGATTACTCTACCCAGCAAGGATCTCATTCAGATTTGATGGAGAAATTAAAACCTTCACAGACAAGCAAAAGCTGAGAGAGTTCAGCACCACCAAACCAGCTTTACAACAAATGCTAAAGGAACTTCTCTAGGCAAGAAACAGAAGGAATATACCTACAATAACGAACCCAAAGCAATTAAGGAAATGGGAATAGGAACATACATATCAATAATTACCTTAAATGTAAATGGACTAAATGCTCCCACCAAAAGACACAGATTGGCTGAATGGATACAAAAACAAGACCCATATATATGCTGTCTACAAGAGACCCACTTCAGACCTACAGACACATACAGATTGAAAGTAAGGGGATGGAAAAAGATATTCCATGCAAATGGAAATCAAAAGAAAGCTGGAGTAGCAATTCTTATATCAGACAAAATAGACTTTAAAATAAAGACTATTAGAAGAGACAAAGAAGGACAGTACATAATGATCAAGGGATCGATCCAAGAAGAAGATATAACAATTGTAAATATTTATGCACCCAACATAGGAGCACCTCAATACATAAGGCAAATACTAACAGCCATAAAAGGGGAAATCGACAGTAACACAATCATAGTAGGGGACTTTAACACACCACTTTCACCAATGGACAGATCATCCAAAATGAAAATAAATAAGGAAACACAAGCTTTAAATGATACATTAAACAAGATGGACTTAATTGATATTTATAGGACATTTCATCCAAAAACAACAGAATACACATTTTTCTCAAGTGCTCATGGAACATTCTCCAGGATAGATCATATCTTGGGTCACAAATCAAGCCTTGGTAAAATCAAGAAAATTGAAATTGTATCAAGTATCTTTTCCGACCACAATGCTATGAGACTAGACATCAATTACAGGAAAAGATCTGTAAAAAATACAAACACATGGAGGCTAAACAATACACTACTCAATAACGAAGTGATCACTGAAGAAATCAAAGAGGAAATTAAAAAATACCTAGAAACAAATGACAATGGAGACACGACGACCCAAAACCTATGGGACGCAGCAAAAGCAGTTCTAAGGGGGAAGTTTATAGCAATACAATCCCACCTTAAGAAACAGGAAACATCTCAAGTAAACAACCTGACCCTGCACCTAAAGCAATTAGAGAAAGAAGAACAAAAAAACCCCAAAGCTAGCAGAAGGAAAGAAATCATAAAGATCAGATCAGAAATAAATGAAAAAGAAATGAAGGAAATGATAGCAAAGATCAATAAAACTAAAAGCTGGTTCTTTGAGAAGATAAACAAAATTGACAAACCATTAGCCAGACTCATCAAGAAAAAAAGGGAGAAGACTCAAATCAATAGAATTAGAAATGAAAAACAACGGACACTGCAGAAATACAAAAGATCATGAGAGATTACTACACGCAACTCTATGCCAATAAAATGGACAACCTGGAAGAAATGGACAAATTCTTAGAAATGCACAACCTGCCAAGACTGAATCAGGAAGAAATAGAAAATATGAATAGACCGATCACAAGCACTGAAATTGAAACTGTGATAAAAAATCTTCCAACAAACAAAAGCCCAGGACCAGATGGCTTCATAGGCGAATTCTATCAAACATTTAGGGAAGAGCTAACACCCATCCTTCTCAAACTCTTCCAAACAATTTCAGAGGAAGGAACACTCCCAAACTCATTCTACGAGGCCACCATCACCTTGATACCAAAACCAGGCAAGGATGTCACAAAGAAAGAAAACTACAGGCCAATATCACTGATGAACATAGATGCAAAAATCCTCAACAAAATACTAGCAAACAGAATCCAACAGCACATTAAAAGGATCATACACCATGATCAAGTGGGGTTTATTCCAGGAATGCAAGGATTCTTCAATATATGCAAATCAATCAATGTGATACACCATATTAACAAATTGAAGGAGAAAAACCATATGATAATCTCAATAGATGCAGAGAAAGCTTTCGACAAAATTCAACACCCATTTATGATAAAAACCCTGCAGAAAGTAGGCATAGAGGGAACTTTCCTCAACATAATAAAGGCCATATATGACAAACCCACAGCCAACATTGTCCTCAATGGTGAAAAACTGAAACCATTTCCACTAAGATCAGGAACAAGACAAGGCTGCCCACTCTCACCACTCTTATTCAACATAGTTTTGGAAGTTTTAGCCACAGCAATCAGAGAAGAAAAGGAAATAAAAGGAATCCAAATTTGAAAAGAAGAAGTAAAGCTGTCACTGTTTGCAGATGACGTGATACTATACATAGAGAATCCTAAAGATGCTACCGAAAAACTACTAGAGCTAATCAATGAATTTGGTAAAGTAGCAGGATACAAAATTAATGCACAGAAATCTCTGGCATTCCTGTACACTAATGATGAAAAATCTGAAAATGAAATCAAGAAAACACTCCCATTTACCATTGCAACAAAAAGAATAAAATATCTAGGAATAAACCTACCTAAGGAGACAAAAGACCTGTATGCAGAAAATTATAAGACACTGATGAAAGAAATTAAAGATGATACAAATAGATGGAGAGACATACCATGCTCCTGGATTGGAAGAATCAATATTGTCAAAATGACTCTACTACCCAAAGCAATCTACAGATTCAATGCAATCCCTATCAAACTACCACTGGCATTTTTCATAGAACTAGAACAAAAAATTTCAAAATTTGTTTGGAAAAACAAAAGACCCCAAATAGCCAAAGCAATCCTGAGAACGAAAAACAGAGCTGGAGGAATCAGGCTCCCTGACTTCAGACTATACCACAAAGCTACAGTAATCAAGACAGTGTGGTACTGGCACAAAAACAGAAATATGAATCCATGGAACAGGATAGAAAGCCCAGAGATAAACCCACGCACATATGGTCAACTTATCTTTGATAAAGGAGGCAGGAATGTACAGTGGAGAAAAGACAGCCTCTTCAATAAGTGGTGCTGGGAAAACTGGACAGGGACATGTAAAAGTATGAGATTAGATCATTCCCTAACACCATACACAAAAGTAAGCTCAAAATGGATTAAAGACCTAAATGTAAGGCCAGAAACTATCAAACTCTTAGAGGAAAACACAGGCAGAACACTCTATGACATAAATCACAGCAAGATCCTTTTGGACCCACCTCCTAGAGAAATGGAAATAAAAACAAAGATAAACAAATGGGACCTAATGAAACTTCAAAGCTTTTGCACAGCAAAGGAAACCATAAACAAGACCAAAAGACAACCCTCAGAATGGGAGAAAATATTTGCAAATGAAGCAACTGACAAAGGATTAATCTCCAAAATTTATAAGCAGCTCATGCAGCTCAATAGCAAAAAAACAAACAAGCCAATCCAAAAATGGGCAGAAGACTTAAATAGGCATTTCTCCAAAGAAGATATACAGACTGCCAACAAACACATGAAAGAATGCTCAACATCATTAATCATTAGACAAATGCAAATCAAAACTACAATGAGATATCATCTCACACCAGTCAGAATGGCCATCATCAAGAAATCTAGAAACAATAAATGCTGGAGAGGGTGTGGAGAAAAGGGAACACTCTTGCACTGCTGGTGGGAATGTGAATTGGTACAGCCACTATGGAGAACAGTATGGAGGTTCCTTAAAAAACTACAAATAGAACTACCATATGACCCAGCAATCCCACTACTAGGCATATACCCTGAGAAAACCATAATTCAAAAAGAGACATGTACCAAAATGTTCATTGCAGCTCTATTCACAATAGCCCGGAGCTGGAAACAACCTAAGTGTCCATCATTGGATGAATGGATAAAGAAGATGTGGCACATATATACAATGGAATATTACTCAGCCATAAAAAGAAACGAAACTGAGCTATTTGTAATGAGGTGGATAGACCTAGAGTCTGTCATACAGAGTGAAGTAAGTCAGAAAGAGAAAGACAAATACCGTATGCTAACACATATATATGGAATTTAAAAAAAAAAGTCATGAAGAACCTAGGGGTAAAACAGGAATAAAGACACAGACCTAGTTGAGAATGGACTTGAGGATATGGGGAGGGGGAAGGGTAAGCTGTGACAAAGCAAAAGAGAGGCATGGACATATATACACTACCAAACGTAAGGTAGATAGATAGTGGGAAGCAGCTGCAGAGCAAAGGGAGATCAGCTCGGTGCTTTGTGACCGCCTGGAGGGGTGGGATGGGGAGGGTGGGAGGGAGGGAGATGCATGAGGGAAGGGATGTGGGAACAGATGTATATGTATGACTGATTCACTTTGTTATAAAGCAGAAACTAATAAAAAATAATAATAACAACAAAAAAAAATCTAGCAAGGAACATAGACACATAGACTTAATACATCATACATTACAATATTATATGTGTAATTTTTAATATTATTTAGAAATCTATTTATATAGTTTTATATAGTAGAAAAAAGTATGGTCATGGGAAAATGAAGGAAAGATAGTATTCAGAGAGAGGATCTATATATAAAAAAGTATATAATGTGAAAAAAAATGAGATAGCATGGATGGTAAAAGTGTGTACAGCTGCTATGAAAACACATTAAGGAGTGAGTGTTCAATTTGCTCAGGGAGATCAAAAATTAATTCTCAAGAATTAACATCAATTCTGAGTCTTGAAGGATAAGGATAAGTAAAAGTTTGATGGGTGGCCTTGGATTGACGTGGTGTAGAGCAGGAATTAGGTAGCAGGAAATTGGAGACATATTCTGAAGAGAGGAATATATAGAGAAGGAGGAAAAACAGGTTTATTCTGGAAAGCTTCAAGTGATTTAGCACTTCAAAGTTCAGGGTATTAGAGAAAAAATGATTGGAAATGAAGCTGAAAAGAGATACAGAGGCCAGACTATGAAGTATTTGATATATCATGCTAAGAAATTTGACTTGTAACTGATTATAATCAAGAGAGTGATTTGATTAGATTTCTGTTTGAGAAAGATTCTTTGGTAGCAACATGAAATATGGACAAGAAGTGGCTAGGACTAGAGGAAAAGAGACTAGAAGTTGTTAAAAATGGTTGAGGCCAAAAGTAATTAGAGCTTGAACTAGGGCGGTGGCCTTGGAGGCTGAGAAGACAAAAGAGACTCAGGAGATTTTAGGAAGTAGAACTGACAAGATCATCAGGGAGGTGTTAAAATGGCTCTCATATCTCTTACTCGGGAGATTGCGTGGAATATGTAATAGTGATTACATGTATACACGTGCACGTGTTTGTGGAGATGCCTTTTTTTAAAGCAGTCCTCATTTTAATTTCAAGTCACCTATAAGCTGTACTTACAATTCAGGCAACACCTAGTTCTCTGAATTAATTTATATGTGTGTGTGTGTGTGTGTGTGTGTGTGTGTGTATATTTATATCTATCTATATATATAGGTTGATAGATAGATACACACATATATATGGTTTAGAATAGAATCTAGCAAATAGTAAGTTTTAAATGAATATTAGCTATTTTATTATCACCCTGAACCATCAAAGAGCTTTAGTCCCTATTCTAACTTTTCTATTTCATTCAATTCTGAGTTCTAAAGAGGATATGGTAAAATCTCTGGGAAACATATAACTTTCAAATTCTTCAACACTGTCAGCCACTTAAAGCTTTTGTTGAAATAAAGATGATCTGTTTATTCAAAACAAGGAGAAGCTGGAATAGGAGCTTTCATTAATTACTTATATGCCCCAGGAAATATATAAAACGTACCCACTCCAAGTAGGTATTACAATAACAAGAGTTTCCGATCTACCTTAGAAAGATACTTTGTGCCATTGAGAGTTGATGTAATCTGTTTCTGAAGTGGAGTTGTGAGTGAGAGAATTTGAGAAGAAAAGGATAAAGAAATGTAATAAATTTCCAGAGTTCCTTGACTTAGACCTTCAAAATGTTCTCAGTATTTTCTTTGAAGGACTATAAATAATCAGACCAAAAATATCCGAATTCTAAAACAAACTTCAAAGAAAATATAAATTATTTTTAACTATGCAGTGGCTCTCTTTCATTAGCTTAATAAAAAGTTAACTATAAATTCATAGTATTATTGTCAGTATCTAATCATTAAGATGGCATCTGAATAAGATACTGTTATGATGAGTAACTTACCAAAAATGATATACATTTGTTATACTTAGGTACACAGACTGAGCATTTTTAAAATGCTGTATTTTTTTTTTAACTGTAAAATTTCCTTCAGGAATAGATGAAAACATATAAGGGATGGGCACTAATAACTGCTGAGTATCTACTATGTGGTAGGCATTGTACTAGATGCTTTACATTTCCTCTCACCTAATCTTTACAAATCTCTGCAAAGTAAATATTATCTCTATACAACACAGAGGAAGCACATAGAAGTTAAATAGTCTATAGTAACATAGCTAGTAATGAACAGAGCTGGAATTCAATCCTGAAGCTGTCCAACTCCAAGGCCCACAGCCTTACATTATACTGTATTACTGATTCATAAATATAGAACATACGTGCCTTATATTTGAATAAAAGTTATAAATTTAAAAGCAATTTATATATTTCACTGACATATCATGTACTTCTTTTGAACTACCATCTTCGCTTATAGTTTCTGTTTCTTCTTCCTTTAAGGAAAAGAAAAATGTAGTATTAGGGGTAGTCTTAAAATGTATATAAGAGTAGGTAGTTTCCTCCAAAAATGTATATCCCTAAACTGCCTGAAATTCAGTCAATTAGAGATTAATTCAGGGCAACTAATTCCTTTTAAAATCCAAATATCCAAGTCACTCACATTATAGTTTTTCCCCCTTCATGCACCTTTATATCATTCACATTGATATAAATACTTTTTCAATCTAATTCCTTTTCCTTTAACTCTTAGCCAGGATCAACCAAATTAAGGGAAAAGGAAGTATATTTGGTGGCTGGGAAAGAGAGAAAAAACAAGAGGTTATCTGGAAATATTTAGGCCCATGTGGAATGCAGGAGAAAGTACAGGAACAGCAGTAAGTATAAGGAACATACAAGATCTACAAAGAAGGATAACAAAATATGCATTTTCCCCCAGGCTAAACATCAGAATATTTGCTGTTATGAAAATCAAGATAAAATTAAATAAATTTAAAGCATCTTTTCGTCCATGTGCACCATAAACTCAACATTCTTGTTAAGTATGGTTTTGCCATCCTCCAAAGTCACTAACATATTTTACTGGAAATATTAGAACTAGAAAATGGAAAATAAAAATGTATGTTTTAAAATTTTACTTTGATTGAGTTTAAGTTTAGAAATAATATATTTTTACACCTCAAGAATGTCAAATTCTTCTTCAAGTTCTTTTAAAGAAACTTCTTCTTCTATGTTGAATGAACATAATGAACATGAGATGACTAAGACATTTATACATAACAAAAATGGAAATTTAGCAGTTTGACTTTTTTTTCAACTGACCTCCCCATCTCTATTCTTACTCATTTCAATTCATTTTCAACACAATTTTAAACTAATATTCCTAAAGTACAGTTTGGATTATTTTATCTTCCTGAACAAAAGCTTTTAGCTGCTCTTACCAAAGTTGAAAATCTTTAGCCTTATATTCAGGGCCCCTCAAAATCTGTTTCCAAATGAACTTTTAATTTTATTTCCCATGACTCTCCTTTGAATGGGGAGTAAGACTAGTTAGTATTGGTTTGTCAATATCAGCAGATTTGAAATTGAAGGGAAAGAGCGCTAAATAAAATGCCATCATTCAAATTCACAGAAGATTGTAGATTGCCTTCTAGGTTAGGCACAACTCTAGGTGATGCAGATAAACAGGTAAACTAAACCCAAGAAAGTCACGATACTTAGTGACTGTAATACTAAGTATACCAATCATTGAATATACACAAGTGGTAGGGTATAGGAGTTATGTCATTGCTCTGGGGGAAAAAAAAAGGAGATTTTGGCCAGCTGAAGGATGTCCAGACAGTGGGAATAATTATTAGTGCATTGTCCCATAAAGTATGAGTGATAGGGCCTCCCTGGTGGCGCAAGTGGTTAAGAGTCCGCCTGACGATGCAGGGGATACGGGTTCGTGCCCCGGTCTGGGAGGATCCCATATGCCGCGGAGCGGCTGGGCCCGTGAGCCATGGCCGCTGGGCCTGCGCATCCGGAGCCTGTGCTCCGCAACGGGAGAGGCCACAACAGTGAGAGGCCCACATACCGCAAAAAGAAAAAAAAAAAAAAAAAAAAAAAAAAAAAAAAAGTATGAGTGATGAGGAGAAAACGAGAGAATAACTTTTGTGGTGATCAAGCAACAGAGTTTCCCCCAACTCTAGGGCTTCTTCCTTTCTTCCTTTTGACTCTGGCTGTAGCTCTCCATTCAGATTAGTTTCATTTTGTCTTTTCTGTATTCTTCCACTTTCTCTTTCCTTTACTATTTAATTTGAATATTTTTTTCTACATTAATGGTTTTGATCCCAGTCTATTTGTTCTTTAACTGTAACCCACTGAAAATCCTTTTTGGAAATAAATGGTGTTCAAGTCCACCTTTTCTTTCCTCTTGCAGAGACTTTTTTTTCTCCTCATAAGTGTTGTTCTCTTAGTTGACTGAAATTCAGTACTGAGATTTTTTTTTAAATTTATTTTATTTTTTTTATTCCTTGGCCGTGCCGCATGGCTTGTGGGATCTCAGTTCCCGACCAGGAATTGAACCCGGGCCCTCACTGGTGAAAGTGTGGAGTCCTAACCACTGGACCACTAGGGAATTCCTAGTACTGAGATTTTTAATATTAATTTTAATGTTTAATATTCAGTATTTTACATTTGAGTCTAAATTTTCTAAATTTCAATTGGTTCTTTTGATTAAGAAAGTTTTTAAATGTGGGTTTTAAATTTAAAAGATATAAATCACATTATAGAGAAAGCATAGACCTTTCTGACATTTGAAATAAAATATTATGAAAGAGAGGCAATTTAAGGAGAGATACCAAAATTCTTTCACATTAGGAAAAGGAGACTAATTTAGGCATAAGAAACAATTTAGGAGGAAAACTAAAAGTAAAAGCAGGATTATACAAATAAAATTTAATTGGTATGGTTAGTAGAAGAAGGAGAATATATGAAGTGATATGAAAAGAAATGGATCTATAATTGATGCAGGAGCTTCAAATATCATTGAAGGACTGAGCTTCGGTTCTTGGTTCTAATTCAAAAAAGAAGATTTTATTTGGGGATGCCCAAAAGATGTGGATGTCAATTCTACCTGTAGATTATATAAGCAAAATAGTAAAAAAAAAAAAAAAAAAAAAAAGCTATGAATATTCATTCTAAGGGGCACTATGATATTCAGAGAGACTATACTGAATGTTTGTTCATAAAAGTATTAAAATGTGGAAAAAATTATTTTTATCTACCCTTAAGCTGGTGCAAAGTTCATCCATCTTCCAAAGATTCTCAGTATAAGTATCCGATGTTAGAAGTGTTTATTCTGTTTTAATAAGACATGAGTGGTCATACTAATTTTTATTTTTAAAAGCATCTAAAGTCATTTTTGCTCTATTTCCTAATGTATAAAGGATACATTTATATGGCAAACAGGTTCATTTTCTGAGAGAGTTACTTTTATTACACGATCACTCTTCCACCAGTGCTCCTTCTACATAATGTAGCCTTCCCTAGTGGTACTATAATTTATGCACAGACTCAAATTGAGCCGGCTGTAATGCCTAAGATGCACTGATCATCTATCTATCTATCTGTCTATCTACATACATAATTAGGCATTAAGTTCAATTGAGTCTATTTCCATTTCTTTTTTCCTCCTTTTAATTTCCAAGGTCATTGCATTAATTCATGCATTTGTGTTCTGACTACAGCAACAGGCCTCTATCTGAACTTGACTTTCTCTCTCATACAAAGAATGTCACACCTGGCTGCCACAGTTAATCTTTCTAAGTCATAATTCTAACATGTTTCATATCTACTATCTCTATCCTTCTCTTCCCTATGTTTAAAATATCTTCTTTGATTTCTAATTAAAAAGCATGCATTTTATTTGGAACTCTCTGGGCTTCCTAGATCTGGATGTCTATTTCTTCCCCAAGTTAGGGAAGTTTTCAGCCATTATTCCTTCAAATAAGATTTTTGTCCCTTTCCCTCTCTCTCTTCTTTTGGGAGCTCTATGAGAATGACAGTCCATTTCATGTTGTCCCATAAGTCCCTTAAACTATCTTCACATTTTTTCATTCTTTTTTCTTTTCACTGCTGTGATTAGGTAAGTTCCACTGTCTTGCCTTCAAGTTGACTAGTCCTTTCTTTGCTTCATCTAGTCTCCTGTTGAACCCCTATCATGTATTTTTCAGCTCAGTTATTGTATTCTTCAGCTCTTTGACTTCTATTTGGTACTTTCTTACATTTTCCATCTCTTTGTTGAGGTTCTCACTGTGTTCATCCACTCTGTCCTTCTTTTCCCCAGTTCAGTGAGCATCTTTATGACCACTACTTTGAATTCTTTAACAGGTAAATTACTTATCTCTGTTTCATTAAGGTTTTTTTCTGAGGCTCACCTTGTTCTTTCATTTGGAACATATTCCTCTGCTTCTTCATTCTGCGTGACTCTCTGTGTTGGTTTCTGTACAGTAGATGAAACCACCACCTCTCCCAGTCTTGAAGGAGTAGCTTCATGTAAATGAAAACTTTCGTTTAGCCCTGTCCCAACTCTTGGCTGACTCTCAAACCTTTGTGTTTGTCCAAGCAGCCTGTTACGTTTTTAATAGCTCCTAGTTGTTGAGGATATGCCAAGACCTGTCAGTGTCCCTAGGAGAGGATCTCAGCACCTAGATTCAGGCTGACTGGAAGCCAGACAGTCAGCAGCAACTTTTAAAAGTATGCAAATATATATTGTCCTGAGGGGCACAAGTGTAAGCCCTACCAGCCACCAGAGCCAGATGATCTGGAGGTGGCCCCTGGGCAGCAATCACAAAAACTGAAGCTCCAGACAAATGCATAAACTCCTTTCTGGGAGACACTGGTGAGTGGGAACAAGGCAGCAGGGGAGTGTCAAGACAGTGTCCACAGCCTATGTTCCTTGAGAGCACCTCTGTAGGCCAATAAATGTGAGCCAAACCTGAGGTGTGCCCCTCAGTATGAAGCTCCAGGAAAAGCAAAGTGCCCTCCTTTACAGAAAGACTGGGGGTGTATGCCTCAGTCTGCTGTCTGTGCAGTGTCCTGGTGGTGGTAGCCTGCCAAGAACCATTCCTCTGATTGCCGCAGTCTTCTGGGACCCTGAAATGCCAGCCTTTCTGGCCACCAGAGCCAGTGATCAAGGGGTGTCTCCCAAGCCATCAGCCACAAAAACTGGGCACCAGACATTTGCAAAGCTCCCCTCCAGGCAACGCTGTGCTCCGGAGCTTGGCAGAGGGTGACTGTGAAGATAGCATCCACCCTTCGAGGTCTCTGAGAAGGATTACAGTCAGCCGCTAGATGTGTGTTTAATTAGAAGCCTGCCCCGCTCCCCTCCCACCTACCCCACTGAGCCATAGTTATGATGATTAGCTAATAGATCTCCTTCACAGAAAGACCTCTGGGCCTGTTGCCTCTTGAAGTGCCCTGAGATCGTAGCTGTTTAAGAACTCTCCCTCCATTGGTTACAGTCTTGTGGGACCTGTGAGTACAAGCCCCACTGGCCACCAGAGCCAGGCAATGTAGAGGTGTCTCCTGGTAGGAGTCATAAAAATCAGGACACCAGACAGGGGTATGAGCTCCTCTTTGAGTGACACCATTAATTACAGTCCCATGTGTCTAGAAATGCAAGCTCCCCTGGTCTCCAGAGCCAGGTGATCAGGAGGCATGCCCTGCATGGCAGCTGCAAAAATCAGGGCACCAGACAAGTGTAAAGGCTTTTTTCTCGGAGATACTGGCTCTGTGAAGCATGGCAAAGGGAGAACATGAAGATGGTGCCTGCAAGTCTCCATCCGGGAAGAGTGTTCCAGCAGGCTCATAGAAGTGTATGTTAAATTAGATGCCTGCCCCTTTCGATGGTTTTAATATAAGCAGGTGAGCCTCCTTCACTTTAAGTCTGGGCACAATCAGCTAGCTTCCTCTGAGCTGGGCCCTGGGGTGGTGAATCTGTGTTCATGAGCCTTTTAAGAGCTGTTTCTCAGATCACTACCATCATGTGGGTCTCGGGATGTGAGCCCTGTTCGTTTTCAAAATTAGATGTTATGGGAGGTCATCTCTCAAGCACATGTCTTAAAAACTGGGGAACTCCCTTTGGGGTTGAACCCTTTGCTCCTCAGAGAGAAGCTCTGGGTTTTGAGCTCCCTCCAGTTGTGGGCCATCACACAGGGGGTGAGATTGATGGCAAGATCGTGTCCCAGCCTCTCCAACCCGTTTTGATGTGGTTTTCTTCTTGTCTGCCTGGTGCAGAGTTGTCACTCAGTCAGTCTTTAGGGTTTTTTAAAGAGGAAATCGTTCCATATGTAGCTGTAGACTCAGTGTGCCCGTGGGAGGAGGTGAGTTCAGTATCTTCCTATATCACCACCATCTTGAACTGGCCAGTTAAGTAAACCCAAAGAGACCACACAAAGACACATAATTGAAATATCAAAAATCAAAGACACAGGGCTTCCCTGGTGGCGTAGTGGTTGAGAGTCCGCCTGCCAATGCAGGGGACACAGGTTCGTGCCCTGGTCTGGGAAGATCCCACATGCCACGGAGCGGCTGGGCCCGTGGGCCATGGCTGCTGAGCCTGCGTGTCTGGAGCCTGTGCTCCGCAACGGGAGAAGCAACAACAGTGAGAGGCCCACGTACCGCAAAAAAAAAAAAAAAAAAAATCAAAGAAATGGAGAAAACATTAAAAGAAGCAAGAGAAAAATGACTTGCTACGTACAAGGGAACCCTCATAAGACTATTAGCAGATATTTCAGCACAAACATTGCTGGTCAGAGGGAATGGCATAATATATTCAAAGTGCTGAAAGAAAAAAATTCCAACCAAAAATACTACACCTGACAAAGTTATCATTCAGAATTTAAGGAGAGATACAGAGTTCTCCACAGAACCAAAGCTAAAGGAGTTCATCACCACTAAACTGGCTTTACAAGAAATGTTAAAGGGACTTTTTTTTTTTTTTTTTTTTTTGCAGTACACGGGCCTCTCATTGTTGTGGCCTCTCCCGTTGTGGAGCACAGGCTCCGGACGCGCAGGCTCAGCAGCCATGGCTCACGGGCCCAGCCACTCCGCGGCATGTGGGATCTTCCCTGACTGGGGCACGAACCCGTGTCCCCTGCATCGGCAGGCGGACTCTCAGCCACTGCGCCACCAGGGAAGCCCCAAAGGGACTTTTTAAGTTGAAAAGAAAGGGTGCTAATTAGTAACAAGAACACATATTAAAGAATAAACCTCACTGAAAAGTAAATATACAGGAAAGGTAGTAAATGAAGTACTTATAAAGCTACTATGAAGTTTAAAAGACAAAAGTAGTAAAACTATGATTACAATAATTAGTTAAGGGATACACAAGATAAAAAGATATAAAATGTGACTTTAAAAACATAAAACATAGAGGTGGGGGAACAGTAACAACTTTCAGCTTCAGAATCAGATCAAATTTCAGTCATTATCAACTTAAAATAGACTGTTATAGATATAAGTTGTTATATGTAAGCCTTATGGGAACCACAAAGCAAAAACCTATAGTAAACACACACACAAAAGAGAAAGGAATATAAGCATACCACTAAAGAAAGTCATTAAACCACAAAGGAAAAGTAACAGAAGAAGGGAACAGAGAGGAACTACAAAAACAGTTAGAAAACAATAAACAAAATGGCAATAAGCACAGATCTATCAATAATTACTCTGAATATAAATGGACTAAATTCTCTAATTAAAAGACATAGATTGGATGAGTGGATTAAAAAACAAGACCCACTCATATGCTGCCTTCAAGAGACACCCTTCAGGGCTTCCCTGGTGGCGCAGTGGTTGAGAGTCCGCCTGCCGATGCAGGGGACACGGGTTCGTGCCCCGATCCCGGAAGATCCCACATGCCGCGGAGCGGCTGGGCCCGCGAGCCATGGCCGCGGAGCCTGTGTGTCCGGAGCCTGTGCTCCGCAACGGGAGAGGCCACAGCAGTGAGAGGCCCGCGTACAGCAAAAAAAAAAAAAAAAAAAAAAAAAAAGAGACACCCTTCAGATGTAAGGACACTTGCAGACTAAAAAGGAAGGGATGGAAAAAGATATTCCATGCAAGTGGAAACCAAAAGAAAGCTGGAGTAGCTATTCTTAAATCAGTTAAAATAGACTTTAAAACAAATACTGTAATAAGAGATTAAGAAGAGCATTACATAATGATAAAGGGAGTGATCCAACAAGAGGGTATAACATATACAAATAGTTATGTATCCAACGTAGTGGAACCTAAATATATAAAGCATATATTAAAAGACCTAAAGGGGGAAATTGATAGTGATACAATAATAGTAGGGGACTTTAATACCTCAGTTATACCAATGGATAGATCATCCAGACAGAAAATTAAAAAGAAAATATGGGCCTTAAACAACATGTTAGACAAGTTACTAACAGATATTTACAAAGCATTCCATCTAAAAGCAACAGAATACATATTCTTCTCAAGTGCACAAGACAGCTAATATGTTAGGTCACAAGACACATCTTAACAAATTTAAGAGGACTGAAATTATACCAAGCATGTTTTCTAACCATATGGTATGAAACTAAAAATTAATGAAAGAAAACTGGAAAATTCACATTAAACACATTAACAACATTAAACATTAAATACATTAAACAACATTATACTGAATAACTAAGGGATCAAAGAAAAAAATCAAAATAGAAATCAAAAAATACTTTGATACAAATGGAAATGGAAATGTAACATACCAAATTTTATGGGATGCAACAGAAGCAGTTCTAAGAGGGAAGTTCATAGTGATAAATGCCTACCTCAAGGAATAGGAAAAGTCTCAAATAAACAACCTAATGTTACACCTTAAAGAACTAGAAAAAGGAGAACAAATGAAGCCCAAAGTTAGTAGAAGGAAGAAAATAACAAAGAGCAGAAATCAATGAAATAGAGACTAAAAAGACAATAGAAAAGATCGATGAAATTAAGAGCTAATTCTTGGAAAAAATAAACAAAATTGATAAAACTTTTGCTAGACTTACCAAGAAAAAAAAAGAGTGCCCAAATAAATAAAATCAGAAATGAAAGAGAAGTTATAATTGATACCAGAGAAATACAAAGAATCATAAGAGACGACTATGAACAATTATATGCTAACTAATTGGACAACCTAGAAGAAATGGATAAATTCCCAAAAACATATAATCTTCCAAGACTGAATCAGGAAAAAAATAGAAAATGTGAACAGACTAATTACCAGTAATGAAACTGAATCAGTAATCAAAGACTCAAACAAATAAAAGTCCAGGACTAGACAGCTTCGCAGGTAAATTCTGCCAAACAGTTAAAGAAAAGTTAATACCTATCCCTCAAATTATTCCAAAAAACTGAAGAGGGGGCCTCCCTGGTGGCGCAGTGGTTAAGAGTCCGCCTGCCGATGCAGGGGATACGGGTTCGTGCCCCGGTCTGGGAGGATCCCATATGCCGCGGAGCGGCTGGGCCCGTGAGCCATGGCCGCTGGGCCTGCGCATCCGGAGCCTGTGCTCCGCAACGGGAGAGGCCACAACAGTGAGAGGCCCACATACCGCAAAAAGAAAAAAAAAAAAAAAAAAACTGAAGAGGAAGGAATGCTTCCAAATTCATTCTACAAGGCCAACATTAATTACCCTGATACCAAAACCAGATAGAGACCCTACAAAAATAGAAAATTACAAGCCTGATGGGTAAAAATCCTCAACAAAATATTAGCAAACCAAATCCAACAATACATTAAAAAGATCATATACCATGATCAAGTGGAATTTATTGCAGGGATGCAAGGATAGTTCAATATCCACAAGTCAGTCAATGTGATACATCATATTACCAAAATAAAGGATAAAAATCATATGATCATCTCAACAGATGCAGAAAAAGCTTTTAACAATATTCAACATCCATTTGTGATTAAAAAACCTCTCAACAAAGTGGGAGTAGAGGGAACATACCTCAACATAACAAAGGCCATACAGGACAAACCCCAGCTAACAAGCTAATGGTTAAAAGCTGAAGGCTTTTCTCTAGGATCAGGAACAAGATGAGGATGCCCACTCTTGCCACTTTCATTCAACATAATATTGGAAGTCCTAGGCACAGTAGTCAGAGAAGAAAAATAAAAGGAATTCAAATTGGAAAGGAAGAAGTAACACTGTCACTGTTTGCAGATGACATGATACTACATGTAGAAAACCCTAAAGACTCCATCAAGAAACTGTTAGAACTAATAAACCAATTCAGCAAAGTTGCAGTATGCAAAAATCTGTTTTGTTTCTTTACACTAATAATGAACTAACAGAAAGAGAAATTAAGAAAATAATCCCATTTATAATTGCATCAAAAAGAATAATATACCTAGGAATAAATTTAACCAAGGAGGTGAAAGACCAATATATTAAAAACTACAGGACATTAATGAAAGAAATTGAAGAAGACACAAATAAATGGAAACATATTCCATGCTCACTGGTTGAAAGAATTAATATTGTTAAAATGTCCACACTACACAAAGTAATACAAAAAATTCAATGCAATCCATACCAAAATTCCAATGGTATTTTTCACAAAAATAGAACAAACAATTCTAAAATTTATATGGAACTACAAAAGACCCTGAATATCCAAAGCAATCTTGAGAAAGAAGAACAAAGCTGGAGGCATCACACTCCCTGATTTCAAACTATATTACAAAGATTAGTAATTAAAACAGTATGGTATTGGCATAAAAACAGACACATAGATCAATGAAACAGAATAGCCCAGAAATAAACCTACACATATATGGCCAATTAACTTATGATGAAGGAGCCAAAAATATAACAGCGGGGAAAGAACCATCTCTTGAAAAAATGGTGTTGGAAAAATTGGACAGTCACATGCAAAAGAATGATACTGAATCACTAACTTACCCCATACACAAAAACTAACTCAAAATGGATTAAAGACTTGGACATAAGACCTGAAACCATAAAACTCCTAGAAGAAAACACAGGCAATAAGCTCCTTGACATAGGTCTTGGAAATACTTTTTGAATCTGATACCAAATGTAAAAAGTGACAATAGCAAATATAAACAAGTGGGACCACATCAAACTAAACAAGTGGGACCATATCAAAGCTTCTGAACAGCAAAGAAAACTACCAACAAAATTAAAAGGCACCCTATTCAATGTGAGAAAATAATTGCAAATCATATATCTGATAAGAGGCTAATACCCAAAATATACAAAAAACACATACAACTCAATAGCAAAAAAAAAAAAAAAAAACTGTAGACATCTAGAAAAATGGTACAGATGAACCTATTTGCAAAGCAGAAATAGAGACACAGACGTAGAGAATAGGCATATAGATACCAAGGCGGGGAAAGGGAGGGTGGGATGAACTGGGAGATTGGGATTGACATATATACACTGCTATGTATAAAACAGATGACTGGGCTTCCCTGGTGGTGCAGTGGTTGAGAGTCCGCCTGCCGATGCAGGGGACACGGGTTCGTGCCCTGGTCTGGGAAGATCCCACATGCCACGGAGCGGCTGGGCCTGTGAGCCATGGCCGCTGAGCCTGCGTGTCAGGAGCCTGTGCTCCGCAACGGGAGAGGCCACAGCAGTGAGAGGCCCGCGTACCACAAAAATAAATAAATAAATAAAAATAAATAAATAAAAATAAAAATAAAACAGATGACTAATGAGAACCTGCTGTATAGCACAGGGAATTCTACTCAGTGCTTTGTGGTGACCTAAATGGGAAGGAAATCCAAAAAAGAGGGGATATATGTATACATATAGCTGATTCACTTCGCTGTACAGCAGAAACTAGCACAACACTGTGAAACAACTATACCTCAATTCAAGAAAAATTAAAAATAAAAAATGGGCAGAAGATCTGAATGGATGTTTTTCCAAAGAAGACATAGAGATGGCCAACAGGTACATGAAAAGATGATCTATGTCATTAATCACCTAGTAAATGCAAATCAAAACCACAATGAGATGTCACCTCACACCTGTTAAAATGGCTATTACCAGAAAGACAAAAAGAAATAGCAAGTGTTGGCAAGAATGTGGAGAAAAGAGAATCCTTGTGCATTGTTGGTGAGAATGGTAACTGATGCAACTGCTGTGGAAAACTATAAGAAGGTTTCTCAAAAAATTAAAACTAGAATTACCATGTGATCTAGCAATTCTACTTCTGGGTATTTACATGAAGAAAATGAAAACACTAATTCAAAAAGATACATGTACTCCTATGTTCATTGCAGCATTATTTACAATAGCCAAGATATGGAAACAATCTAAGTGTCCATCAATAGATGAATGGATAAAGAAGATGTGGTATATATAAATACAATGGAGCCATAAGGAAGAATGAAATCTTGCTATTTGAAACAACCATGGATGGACATGGAGAACATTATGTTAAGTGAAATAAATCAGACAGAGAAAGATAAATAACGTATGATGTTTCTTACATGTGTAATCTTAAAACAAAAAACCAAGCCCATGGATACAGAGAACTAATGGTGGTTGCAAGAGGCAAGGGGCTGGGGATTGAAGATATGTGTGAACTTTTTCTTTAGTTTAAATAAATTAAATTAAAAAATTTTAAAGTACACTTAACATAATATAACCTGTGATGAAAGAATGTGAAAATATTTCATGTAACATGGGAAATGTGAAAAAAAAAAACGATGCAAACAAGAAAACTTCCCCACTCCCACATCCCAGTTCAACTGCAATTTTCTTCATGAAGCTGATCACCCTTGTTGTTGTGGTTTTTCTTTACTCTGAACCACCCCTGCATTTTCATTCCTTTCATTTAGCATTGATTCTAACAGAGTTATGTGTGGACTATTCTTTTAACTGACTACATGTTCCTGAGGAGGAGATTATGTTTTATTTAATCTTGAATCCCTGTGTATTGAGTTTCCCAGGGTGGTTCTGATAGATGTCTGGTAAAAACTGAGTGAATGATAAGTTTTTACATGTCACTAAAATCATTTTTTATGAAAGAAATAAAGCCCCCTTAAGAGGCTATTGTGGGGAACAATATCTAGACAAATCATGGCATGAATCCAAGATACAAGAAAAGTTAATATTCAGTAAAGAACATTAATCTATTTCTCACTCATAGTTTGATCCCATGGATAGGTGACAGTATCGACTGGTGAGAATGGAAAATTCTAGTGATTATGTGGAAGAGCTGAAAATCAGATCTATAAATAAACAGTCCTCTAAATCAATACTATCCCTAATCTCAAAGGCATGATCATAAAACATGACTCAAATATGTTATTTAATACTAGAACATTTTAATGAAAATAAGATGCTAGACATTACATGAGTAAGTTTATAATAAAAAACCTAGACTGCAATATTATTTATGTGAAAATTTCAGATGAATCTGCAACCTCTATACTGATCATTTTCTGCAAGATCAACATGACATTTTGGTAATAACATTCAAGTTGGCATAACGTAAATGTTCTATTTATCTACCTCTGCATAACAAACCTCAAAACTTTGTGGTTTAACAATTTATCTTTCATGGTTCTGGGGGTTGATGAGCTCAGCTGGGCAGTTCTCACTTGGGGTACCTCAAATAATAAAATGGCAGCTGAGGCTAGAGTTGTCTAAAGGAGTCGCTGCTCAACATCTGGCACCTGAGCTAGGATGGCTGGACAACTAGAAACCCATTAGTCAGGCATTTCTTTCTCCACACGGCCTCTTCAGCTGACTAGCTTGTACTTTTTTACATAATGGCAGACTCAGGGTAGGCTGACTTCTTAGGAGGTGACTGACCTTCCCAGAGAAAGTTTCAAGAGAGCCAGGAGGAAAGTTGCAAGGTGTCTATGACTTTGCCTTGGAAGGCATATAGCCTCACTTCTGTTATAATCTAATTAATGATCATAGTTATCAAAAACTAGCCCAGATTCAAGGGAATGGAGGAGTGGACTCCACCTCTTAATGAGGGGATGGCTTGTGTGTATAAGAAGGGAACAGTTGATGGTGGTCACTTTGAAATCAATATTTTGAGAATATAGTTGACCCTTGAACAACATAGGTTTGAATTGTGCAGGTCCACTTTTTTGGGACTTTTTTTCAATAAACATACAGCCAGACCTTAGTATTAGCAGGTTCCACATCTATGGAAACAGAGGGCCCACTATGGGACTTGAGCATCCATGGATTTTAGTATCCCCCCCGCACCACCCCCTGCCCCATAGATACCAAGGGACAACTGTATATAAATCCAACTACTTTATAAAGAATGATGTCCCAAAAGACATCCTAAATCTGTCTTCCTAACAAGAATGGAGAGCCATTAACACACTCAATTCTGATTATTTGACTTGCAGCATGTTTGGATTAAAAACATACCTGTAGTCTGTTGCAAGAATCTAGCATTTGGCCAAAAATTATGTGCACTCTTGTTAACCCAAGTATGGTTCCTGAACCAGCAGCACCTGGGAACTTGTCAGAAATGCAGACTATTAGACCCTACCCCAGACCTACTCAATCAGACATGTATTTTAATAAGATGCCTAGGAGATTCATATGCACATTAAAATTTGAGAAGTGCTGACTTAGGCCATACTCATATACAGTCATCCCTCGGTATCCGTGGGGGATTATTTCCAGGACTCCCTGCAGATCCCAAAATCCAAGAAGATGCTCAAGTTCCTTATATAAAATGGCATAGTATTTGCACATAAACTATACAGATCTTCCTGTATATTTTAGATCAATTCTAGATTACTTATAATATCTAATAGCATGTAAATACTTTGTAATAGTTGGAAGTACAATGTAAATGCTATGTAAATAGCTGCTGGTGTATGGCAAATTCAAGTTTTGCTTTTTGGAACTTTCTGGAATTTTTTTTCCCAAATATTTTTGATCCATGCTTGGTTGAGTCTGCAGAAGTGGAACCTGTGGATACTGAGGGCTGACTGTACTAGTATACACAGAGTAGCCTCAAACTTGTCATCTGAAGAAACCTAGGAAACATGAAGTACTCTTCTTCACCTTTGGGGACAGAGAAGGATTGTATATTTCATTTGGGTTTTAAATGGAAAAAATAGCTAAAACTTGATTGTTCCTATAAAATCTTTGACAAGTTAGAAACCGCATGTGTGAAGGTTTGTGTTTTAATCTTGCTTTTATCTGGGACATCAAGGATCTCACTATGTATGGGGGAAAATTTTTGATTTATGAGTTTTTCATATGACTAGGGAAGCTAAGAAGAAAAGACCAAAAAAAGTGCAAAGGACTTTGAAATAGATAATAAGTACATTATATACATGTAGTTATTTACACGTAAAGACACATGGAAAAAATTTTCACTATTATTATTAGCAAAATACTTAAAATATATTTTTAGGCAGGATAGCATCATAGTTCTGTCATAGATAAAATGAAAGCAAATTTAGAAACAAAAATGTTCTTTTTAAAGAAATAAAGTTAACTTTTGAAAACATACCATTTTCTGCCAAAAATACGTTCAATCCATTCACAGTTTCTTGCCTGTTCTTCTTAATTCATCATTCATTTCTATGATCTAAATTATAAAACATAATTAAAATGCCTATGAGAAAGTTCTTAAAAATCAGGTAAGTTCAACATTAAAGATAATTTTAAATTTTCCAGCCATTACTTTATCTTGTTAAGTATCTGTCATGTTATCTAGAAAATTACATATGAATATTTAAGTCCTTTATAGATAAAACTATTTCATTTAAGGTATAACTAGAAACTTTAGGTTGCTTTCCAAATGGCACTTATACGAGCCTAGATTAAAAGTTAAGCACCAGATTTAACAATTTTTTAAAAAGATACTGAATTTGAGTAAGGAACACAAAAGGATTAGCCGAAATTATACTGACTTCTTATGTAGACAAGAAAGGCAAATGACTCTCCATTCTTCCAGTAATCTATTATCACCACAAATTAGCCAAATGGAGAGAGACCTCATTTTCTACTTTAATTCTATTATGGCATTATCCTAGAGAATCTAAACTGAAGACCACCACAAGGCTATGAGGGCCTCAATAACTATCAAATAGACTTTCTCTGTTTGTTACCACAGAGTCAATTATCCCTTTTTGTTTGGATCACTCACATTGTCTGAATTCTCAAGTAGCCTGCTTTCTTTATCTGCTTTTAACTTGGCTAAAGTATTCTCTAAACCTTAATGTGTACTTCCCTGCTGAAAAACTTCATTGGCTTCCCACAGTCCTTGGGATAAAATCTACCAAATACTTAGAGGCCTATGAGACCCTTTATGATCAAGGTACTGCCTGTCATTCTACTCCAACCTCCATTTACTTCTCAAGATGCAGCACTCACCAAGGCACTGGCACATGCTATTCCTCCTGCCTGAAATACCTTTCTTTTCTTTCTCCTCCTGGATAATCCTTAACCTTAAGATTCAACTTGCTAGCTTCTTCCATAGGTTTCTCCAAGGCAGTGGGTGGCCCTCTACACTTCTGTACTACATACTATTGACACATATTCTCATAACACTTATATTACATTGCAATAATTTTTCTCAACTGGAGGGCAAAGAATGTCTTTTCTCTGTATTGTGTTCAGTGCTGAGTTTGGCACTCAATAAATGTCACTGAATAAACAAAGAAATGAATATACAACTAAAATAGAGATGAGGGAGTTATAGTGATTCTGAGTCCAATTTGAGTAGGGTGGAAGAAATCTACTCCCCACCCCCCACTGATTAGTTTAAAAGATTTTATGGGGGAAAATGGACCTCTTCAGAAATAGTTAAATACGGTCAATAGTAATACTGTGATAATTAACTGAAAATTGGTCATTCCAGGTCCTGCTAATGAATATTCATGACACAATAGGAAAAAACAAAATTACAGAATGTTAGAAATAACTGTGCACTTCAGGGTCAAGTTCAGCATCTTCATGGCAGAGATGAAAAAATACGGGCTAAAAGAAATGGACCTGAGATTGTTAGGGGAACTTTGATGTAGGATAGGGCAGTGGTTCTCCTAATGTGGCTCAAAGTTGAAAACCACTGAAACAGGATTTTTAAAACTAGAAAAAGTTTTACATTAATTTGCAATGGCTTAAGGAGGAATTAAAAAGTGTGATTAAAAAAATAAGCAAGTAGGGCTTCCCTGGTGGTGCAGTGGTTAAGAATCTGCCTGCCAATGAAGGGGACACAGGTTCAAGCCCTGGTCCAGGAAGATCCCACATGCCGCAGAGCAACTAAGCCCGAGTGCCACAACTACTGAGCCTGTGCTCCAGGGCCTGTGAGCCACAACTACTGAGCCCACGTGCCACAAATGCTGAAGCCTGCGCACCTAGAGCCCGTGCTCCACAACAAGAGAAGCCACCGCAATGAGAAGCCTGCACACCACAATAAAGAGTCGCTGAAACTAGAGAAAGTCCATGTAAAGCAATGAAGACCCAACACAGCCAAAAATAAATAAATAAAAATAAAAATGAGCAAAATACCTGAATAGACATAAAAAAAAAATAAGCAAGCAGAGAAAACAATCTCAAGGCAGAAGTAGAGAGCGCTCAGTACTGTGTTGTTAGCATTACTGAAAACAATGAAGGTTTTGAAGATTAAAAATGTTTAAAGCTTAGGTGAGATCAACCAAAAGATCTAGATTAAATTAATAGGTCACTTAATTATTCATGTTTATGAAGAGAACTAATTGACAATCTTGAGTCACTTTTTATTTGGTTCTGCAGTAAAATGTATGATTTTTCTTTCAGTACTTACCCTTCTTTGTTTTGTTTATGGTAATATCAACATTTGAAGTGGAACTGGTAAAGTACTAGATCAGCTGTGGGTACTCAGGCAACTCACAGTTAAGTATTCTGGGTTCTATTTTCTCATTTGTAAAATTGTTTGGATTATATCACCTCAAAGATTCTTTTTAGCAACTATGAATCCAAGAACACTGGTTTGCCAAAATTATAGAATTAATTTAAAGAACAAGTCTAGTTCACTTAAATACCTTAATATCATTATTGGTATTTTTAATTTGCTTGGCAACGTCGGTTTTTAAGTTAGTGAGTCACCTTGGGTCTCCAATAAATAGATCATATTTACATTCTTAGTTAAGAAACATAGGCTGCAGTGGAATGGGCTATAATTCCTGCAGTCTGAAGCCACAAAATGTGGATAAGATCACTGAGAATCAAACAGCCAATGAAAATAACAACAAAAATCTATCCACCTGAATTCAGGTCTAACACTTTTCAGTACGTTAAATATTTGAAACCTCGTAGGCACTGCGGGACCACACATGGCGGGACCACACAAGGCGAAAGGTCCATCCAAAGGGGCTTTCAGGCCTCATCACCGCATGGGTTCGGCGTCATCCCTGTCCTATAGCCGAGGGTGGAATGCTAAGCAAGGCCCGCTGGTCTCAAGAGCACTTTGGGAGGATCACACCTTAAGAATCCTCCCTCTTCCCGGCCAAGCCGTAACCTAGCGAGAAAAATGGGCAATTTGGGAGGCTTTCCTTTCCCTCCAGATCTCCTCGCATAGCCCTTAATCCCCACCATCAGCTTCCCAAACTGCAGCGGCCGTTACCTCCAACCTAGGAGCCAGGGCTTTGCAGACGCTGCCGCCCCCTCCAGCCATTTTGTCCCGTGGTCGGCGACTGCAGCACCTACCGCTGCTGCTGCCGCTGCTGCCGCCGCCTCCGCCGTCAGGGCCTATGGGGGATGGGGAGGGTGGTGCGTGGGGGCGGGACTTCCGCGCCCTCGTCGGGAGCCAGGAGGCGGGGCCTCAGCAGAACCGGCCCTGATCCTGCCCACCAGACTCAGTAAATTGCAGCTCAAAGTTGATCTAGCATTGCTTAGAGTGGCATCAGGGGCTGCTTTATAATTTTCTTCTTTTCCCGAATACTTCTGTAGACTCTAACGAATAGGGCCTGCTTCTCATGGCAAGCAATGAACGTGGTAAGGAACACGAGCTCTGGGATTGGAGACTCAGTAGTACCTACAATCCTAAATCTGATGTGAACATTAATGAGATCATACAAGGTAAGTGCACAGTGGATCTAGTGAACAAGTGATAAATACCTGCTGTCATAATTACTACCTTGACCTGATAGAATCCAGCACTGGAAAGAAAACGCAAAATGAGTTTATTCATCTAAGAAGCCATTGTAGGACCTCTTACAATAGATTACGTCAGCTGGAAAATAACTCCAAAATTTTGCTTAGGACTGGTACAAAGGATGATGCAAATTTTGTCTTTCTCAGTATCTCTCTGAACTTCTCTTTCCTCAATTTACCCAGTAAATTAAAAAGGATTACTCCCAGAAAGGTCTTCCAGAGAGGGGCCCCAAGTTATTAAAGGGAATAATGGGGAAAAAAACCCTCTAGTATTTGGGTTGTTGGAAACAGGACAATGTTAGGAAAAAAGTCCTAGCTACAGGTATAAATTATCACAATTTGTACCTCTTAACACAAGTGTCTTAAGACTTTAAAAATTCTCCTTGAAAACTACAGGTGATGTGAATGTGGGAACACTGTATCCCGTATATTATTTTATATAACAAATATATTCACTAAAAATCATGTTTCAACTTTTTGTAAATTAAGTACTTTGGTGCACTTGTGGGATCTGTTTTAATTTTTTTATAATTTTTTTAAACACCTTGGGATCTGGTTTTTGAAAGGACACATGCACAATGAACACTCAATCTAAATTTTGTTAAAAATCTGGATCTTCCTATGTTCTGACAAATTGTAATCCCAGAGCCCAATAATTTCCATATAAGAGACAGCAACTTCTCAACTGTTACTCCCAAATAGAGGTAAATAGCAGGATTTTTGAAGCTATGTTTTATCTTCTTTCTCTGAATTTCATTTTCTTACTTTTCCCCACTCCCTCTCAATCCTACTTTACACAAGACTGATAACTTCTGCCATATATGCCAGCTGAGTCTGTGATTCTCCCTGCACAGGACTGACCCATTGTATTAGATCAGGCTGCCATAACAAAATACTATAGACTGGTGGCTTAAAAGCACAAGACATTTTTTGATAGTTCCAGAGGCTAGAAGTCCAAGGTCAAGGGGCTGGCATGGTTGGTTTCTGGTAAGAGCTCTATTCCTGGATTACAGAGGGCCACTTTTTCTCTCTGTCCTCACATGGCAGCTGGGGCGGAGTGGTGGCGGGGGGGATGGGGGGTGGGAGGAGAAGAGAGAATGAGCAAACTATCTGGTATTTCTTCTTATAAAGGCACTAATCCCACCATGAGGGCCCCACCTCATGACTTCATCTAAACCAAATTACCTCTCCAAAAGGCCCATCTCCAAATACCATCACACTGGGGGTTAGGGCTTCAACGTATAAGTTTGGAGGATACAATTAGATAAATAGAACCTAGCAAATCAACCACCCAAGAATAGTATTTTTCAATTTGGAGTTTACAACCAATAATTATTATGAAGGTTGGTTCTTGAGAATAAAATGAATTAATAGTCTGTATTAGTTTATTTAAGATTTTTACAGTTTTGGAAAATTTTTTCAGTATACAAACAGGCCAGTGAATCCTTACTTATAAAACAACCATTTGACACATGATAGTACAAAGACAGTTTAAAACCCAACTCATATTATTTTATGACCATATCGATTTCAATAGTAACAAATTTTCTTAAACATATTTAATCATGTAGCTTCTGGGAGATGGGTTAAATGATGAAAAAATGGGCGACCATGAACACAGCCTTTAATTTCATTCCTAAATTGGTGCTTCATTCTGTAGATAATATCCTGGATGTCCTCTTTTGATAAGTACATGGGTAACTGTCTAGACAGACGCACTGCTTCTCCCTGTGGAGAGAAAGCCATACATTTTACTGCGATATACCCTGAAGCAGAAAACAGGTTTTTACTGGCAAGGAGGAAGACATAAAATTGATTATATTCTTTCATTATTTACTCACTCAACAAATATTTATTAAACACCAATTATGTGCTAGTCAGTGCTGTAGGTTCTAGGAATACAGCAGAGAACAAGACAAACAAGATCCTTGCTCTTCTGAAACTGACATTCTAGTGCAGAGAAGCAGAAAAATAAAAATACAAAGAAAATTTCAGCGACTAATAGTGCACAAAATTAAACTGGGCAACGTGATAGAGAGTGATTGTGTGATTAGGAAAAGCTTCCTCCAGGTGACAATTAAGCTTCAATTTAAGGAACTATGATGCAAAGATGATGGGGAAAGAAAAGCATTTCAGACAGAGGGAACAGAAAGAACTGAATGGTCAGTGTGGGTGCAGCAGTTACTAAAGTGAAGAGATGAACAAGAAAAGGAGTTAGGCAGGGGCCAGATCGCCCTTTGGGACAGGGTAAGCAATTTGGGTGTTAATCTGAATGCAAAGGGAAGTAACCAGAGGGTTTTTAAGCAAAAGCCTGACATTCATTTCACATTTTAAAAACAATCAGTCTGGCTACTTTGTGAAGTATGACTTGAGGCAGATCAAGAAGAGAGCAGGAGTCTTGCAGGCAATCACTGCAGTCCTGGTGAGAGCTGTTTTTTAAAATTAATTATATATATATATATTATTTATATTATATATTATATTTATTATTATATATTATAGTATTTTTCAATTAAAACCCAAAACTCCAAATTAAAACTCCAAATTGAAAAATACTATATTATTATATATTATATTTATATTATATATTATATATATATATTATATATATATATATATATTATTATTATTGCAACAACCCATGTTGTTGCAAATTTTCATTCTTTTTTATGGCTGAGTAGTATTCCATTGAATATATACCATATGATAACCTCAACAGATGCAGAAAAAACTCTTGACAAAATTCAACATCCATTTATGATAAAAACTCTCTAGAAAGTAGGCACAGAGGGAACATATATCAACATAATAAAGCCCATTTATGACAAACCCACAGCCAACATCATACTCAATGGTGAAAAGCTGAAAGCATTTCCTCTACCATCAGGAACAAGACAAGGTTGCCCACTCTCACCACTTTTATTCAACACAGTATTGAAAGTCGTAGCCACAGCAATCAGGTAAGAAAAATAATAAAAGGAATCCAAATTGGAAAAGAAGAAGTAATACTGTCACTGTTTGCAGATGACATGATGCTATACATAGAAAATTCTAAATATGCCACCAGAAAACTACTAGAGCTCATCATGAATTCAGCAAATTTGCAGAATACAAAATTAATATACAGAAATCTGTTGCATTTCTATACACTATCAGAAAGAGAAATTAAGGACATAACCCCATTTACCATTGCATCAAAAAGAGTAAAATACCTAGGAGTACACCTACCTAGGAGTACACCTACCTGTACTTGGAAAACTACGACACTAATCTAAGAAACTGAAGATGACACAAACAGATAGAAAGATATACCATGTTCTTGGATTGAAAGAATATTGTTAAAATGAACATACTACTCAAGGCAATCTATGGATTCAATGCAATCCCTGGTGAGTTTTTGACTAGGGAGATAGTAGTGGAGATGGGGGGAGTTATAAAAGACTCCTGACATGAGTTGGAGGTAAAGTCAAGACTTGCTGATGGACTGGTTATGAGGGATGCAGAATCAAGGATAATTTTTGGTATGGTAGTGCTGTTTTCTGCGATAGGGAAGACTGACAGTTTGGGGGTAAAATAGCATTAGTGAAGTTGGCTTGTTTTAAGATTTATTTTTTTTCAAAACTTGTTGTACTTCAAAGATCCTGAATACTAACATTATTCTCTCTAACCACATACTCTCTCCCATTATCTTTCAGATCATCCTACTTCCTTTATTCCAACTAAATCTATTCTTCTTCTTCACTTTGACCTTTAATCTCCTCAATCTTTCCTAATTCTCCTGGCCCACAAGCACCCTTCTGTCATCTTTCTGTACTTCACGTGTGAATAGTTAGTGAGGCATTAAAGATACTATCTCTAGCTTCGCTTCCTGCATTCCCTCTACATTCCAACTAGAATCTAAGGGCAGGTTCTTACTAGAATCTAATTCATCTTTGTATTCCTCTAGGATTAAACAGTTTCTTATATATATAATGTGTTCAAATTTCGTTACTCACCCTTTTTTTCTCACACCATGTTCCTCTTGCTAATCCTTACCCTTGGATAAATTCTACTGAGCATTGTTGGAGAATCACAAAACTTGCTGGCTGGATCCAATACCAATATTAGCTCTTATGAGCCTTTAATGTCATTTGAATATCCTATTCTTCTCTAATCAACCTTCTCTTGAAGTACCTGCAGCTTATTTTCACATCATTTCCAATATACTCAAATCCTTAAGTGCCTCCCCAGCCTCTTCACTCTCAGCAGATAACCTCTCCTATTTCATTACCACATATATCATACAGGACTTCTCTCAAGTTTACTTCAAAATATTTTTACTTTCACTTTAAAGCTCTCCCCTCGTCTGCTCTTGATTCAGAGAATGGTTTCACCTTTCTACAGCTTATATTGTTAACTCATCTCCCTTCCTGCCTCTTCTGGAACGTCTGCTCTTCAATCTTTTACTGTAAGACTTTTTCAATGAATTCAATACAAACATGTTCTCTTTTTTTCCCTTCACCACCATGTAACTTGCTGCCTACACTTTTACTTTTCACCACTGCTCCCACTCTTTCACTATCACTACTACTTTTCCTTATGG
Organism: Mesoplodon densirostris; assembly: GCF_025265405.1. Taxonomy (NCBI): domain Eukaryota; kingdom Metazoa; phylum Chordata; class Mammalia; order Artiodactyla; family Ziphiidae; genus Mesoplodon; species Mesoplodon densirostris. The sequence goes on from NC_082668.1 coordinate 46,567,327, forward strand.
CTCTCTTCAAGGATATAACTCCCATCTAGCAGCCACACCTGCTGGTCTTCTAGCAACTATACCCTATAGAGAATGTGATACTACTTTTTTTTTTTTTTTTTTTTTTTTTGCTGTACGCGGGCCTCTCACTGCTGTGGCCTCTCCCGTTGCGGAGCACAGGCTCCGGACACACAGGCTCCGCGGCCATGGCTCGCGGGCCCAGCCGCTCCGCGGCATGTGGGATCTTCCGGGATCGGGGCACGAACCCGTGTCCCCTGCATCGGCAGGCGGACTCTCAACCACTGCGCCACCAGGGAAGCCCTGTGATACTACTTATTTTTAAGTTTCTTTCCTCCCTTGACTTGTATATCCACTCCTCCCTTGATTCTTCTTTTACTCTTCTATCTTTATCTTTGATTCATCTTATTCAGCTTGACTGTCAATGGAAGCATAACTACGGTTCTGACAGAAGTTCTCTTTTTTACTTAGACTATCTTCCCTAAGAATCACATCCACTATTGCCTTAACGTAATGAGAGGTACAGTGTTAGTAAAAGTATTTGTAACTAATCCCAACCACTTTTTCCTCTTATTTCTGAAATCTTACTTCTTCCCATGTGGTTCTTTGATATACAAAACACTACCCACAACTCCCTCAACCTTTATTTAGTTTATACCAACTCCTTCACAAGGAAACTTTCAGGTCCCTAGAAACTATCAGTGTTGAATTGCCTCCACAATAGGTTGGCAAGTTCCATAGGACAAACCTCTTGAAGTATTCACAGAATGCTACTGACTATAATCTTCAGGAAGGGTAAAAAATGGACTTTCCTGTTGAGGAAATCTGTCCCTCAGAATTCATGGCCCACCATGATCACAGTCTAAACAAAAATGACTCATTTTTTAAAAGGAAGAAAATAAACTTTATTAAAGTTCAAAATAACACCAGTCAACCTTGAGGGACAGAACCTCAATATAGAAACAATCACTATTGTTTTACTACCAAATGCCCAACACTTGGACATTTAAAACTTTATAACCTGCCTCCATCCTCTATTACTTTTGAATTTATTTTTTAATACACTTTTACTTCTCATTTGTGGTAGATACTGCTAGAAAACAAAAATTTCCATTTATTCAATAATCTACATTTTTCATTCCCCCTCCCCTCTTTTGCTCTTGAAGAAATCAGGGCTTAAAATCACATTACAGTTCTTTTTAGACAACTGTTTGGTATCAAGGTGGAGTAATTATGAATCCCTTCTAAACAAAACAAAACAAAACAAAAAACTTCACAAAGTGTCTCATGCATAAGGCTCTTCCTCAGTATGTATTCAAGAAATAATGTTATAGTAAGGATCCATGATAGAGTTTACCACAACCAGTCCATGATGTGAAACTTTTAATGGAGTTTTTTTTTAAATAGTATTTCCTCTTGCAAACAGATAACAAGCCTTATAGAAACTTTACTATTTTGAAACCATTTACTATTTTATTAAGGAAAAGTTAAGTATCTTAAAACCTAGACAATCTACATAAGCTAATAATGCATACCTCTAAATAACTTATCACTTTGCGAGGTCTACATTCATAAACTTCCTTCGCATTTTTGTTTAATATAGCGTTAAGAATTTCTTTTAAATCCATCACTCCATAGAATGGAAGACAATTAGCCATTCCTTCTATTTCCAAGTAGTTTTCAGCAATGGAAACTCCTAAGAGAAAAAAATAAATAAAACCACATATATAGTTAGTTTTGTTTAAACTATATTCCAGAAAATGTCTATTAAAAACAAAATCACTGTTAAAATATTTAGTTAACCTTCATTAGAATAGAGTCAGGAAAAAGTTTTGTTCCTTAGTTGAAGAACAAATAATAATTTCGCATAGGATTTCACATTCACATTAAGTCGTAAGTGCTCAAAGAATCCACATGTGCTTTACATCATTTAATTTAATCTCAGTTACTGTTGTTCTGTTCCCTACATTTATTTAGAACATTTCTTACTTTGGAGAGAAAATGGAGCCCCATTACTATTTATTAAAATAAAACTGGTTTAAATGTTTTAACAACTGCTGCTGTTCAAATTCTATCCTACTGGTTTAATATCTAAAAACCTGAATTACTTCTATGATTAGTTTAACTTAACAGGTTATTATAAAAATACTCACATAGTAACTTATTTTCTTCCAGCTTTATTGAGATATATTTGACATATAACACTGTGTAAGTTGTACAAAGTGTTGATAAACACACATATAAACTACAAAATGATTACCACTATAGTAACTTATTAATATAGTAGCAATTTGAGGAAATGAAATACTAATGTTTATTTTACTAGAATAATGTTTAAATCTGACATATTATCTATTATTTAAACTAATTTAAATAACTTAGTGATTAAAATAAAACTAAAAAGTAGCAACATGAGTGGATATATAATGGGGTAAAATATCCATAACAGCATACATTCCCAAGCATCAAATTTGGCTTTAGAATGCATTTTATGATTTTAGAAAATAGCAGAAATTTGTTTTCTTTGGTTATATCTGTGTAAAAGTGTTCTTAATATTGGAGACCACAAAATGTTACCTATAAGTACCTATAAGTAAAAAAACAAACAAAAAAAAGAGATAGTCCCATGTTGGATAAGTGGTAGCCATCAATGGAAAAATTTTAAAAGAGGAGTGATGTAGCTTGAAGAGTTTCAGGTCCTGAGATGTCAACGACCCTATTCCTAACCTATTCCCGGTTACAGACTAGTTCCTTGACCTGAATGGCAGATGCACTGGTGGTATACTAAACAGAGAAGGCATCCTAATGTTCTCCCCTGGAAACAGGTGGAGAATAATATAAGAAAATACATAATCAAGTGTTAAGGGGTAAAATACAGAGTTCAGTGAAGGAAGACAAAATGAGAGTTTGAGCAACCAGGGGAACTTAAATGGGACTTGAAACAGGGTTTAGATAGGCAAAGAGGAAGTAGCAGAATATTCCAGTTCACATCTTTTTATACAGATAGTAAAATTTATCAGTCAAGAGACTTTTCACTATTGCTGCTTCTATGCCATTTACAGTATGATTTGACTGAAAAGTCTAATACCGTCTACATGAATGCTGGAAAATTATACACATTTCACAGAATTATTTGTGGATATGGGTAAAAAGTATATGGCAACAAACAAGGAAACTGAGCAATATTTTAATATCTGTGCTTGCAAAATTTAGATATGGAAAACTTAGAGACATTTGGAATCATGTTCAAGAAGTTTCCATAAAATTCTGTGAAATGCTTCCCAATTTCCTGAAAATACTTCAATAAGTGGTTTGACAAGTTTTCAGTTCCTAAAATGTGTAATTCTTATTGATACAGAACAAAAGCTATTCTCATTAACAAGCAAAGTTCTTAGGGTCACATTCAGAATCTTTTTCCTTAAAGCCAGATGTATTCTTCCTCTTTCAAGTGCTTTTATCTAAATATGTTTCATGACAACTGGCAAACTGCTGATCAAAAGTTAGTCCAATACAGGGCTTCCCTGGTGGCGCAGTGGTTGAGAGTCCGCCTGCCGATGCAGGGGACACGGGTTCGTGTCCCGGTCCGGGAGGATGCCACATGCCGCGGAGTGGCTAGGCCCGTGAGCCATGGCCGCTGAGCCTGTGTGTCCGGAGCCTGTGCTCCGCAACGGGAGAGGCCCACATACCGCAAAAAAAAAAGTTAATCCAATACAACAAAACTCTCACTAAAAGAAGGAGAAATGGTCTTTAAGAAAACATGACATAAAAATTAATGAATGAAAAAATGGTTTTAAAAAAATGAAGGAAAAAAAGAATGCCTTTAACTTGATCTGTTACTGAGAAGAGAAATAATGCTGATGATAATCGAAGTAAAGTTAATTCCGATCAAATCAAGTCAGTTCGCAGATGACTGGCTTATTCATTTTCATATCTTTGGTGCCATGCAAAGTACCTGGCATTTACAGGACTTAAAAACATTCTCTGGGGCCTCCCTGGTGGCGCAAGTGGTTGAGAGTCCGCCTGCCGATGCAGGGGATACGGGTTCGTGCCCCGGTCTGGGAGGATCCCATATGCCGCGGAGCGGCTGGGCCCGTGAGCCATGGCCGCTGAGCCTGCACGTCCGGAGCCTGCGCGTCCGGAGCCTGTGCTCCGCAACTGGGGAGGCCACAACAGTGAGAGGCCCGCATACCGCAAAAAAAAAAAAAAAAAAAAAATTCTCTGCAAGCTGAGAGCTGAAAGCATCTGTGACACAGAAACTTACTGGGTAACTCAAAAACAAACATGCTTTTGCAACAGACATGGTAGTTATCCTAACTAAAAAAAGAATTGTTGTGATAACATCTTTCATGAAAAAAAAAGTACCTGCCACCAATGCCACATAGTTAATTAGGAAAATAGATTAAGAAAAAATTATCTTGCTACACACACACATACACATACATAAACTCCTTGCTTCACACTTCAAATAAATTTTTAAAATGTCAGAAGTCCTGAGGATGAAAGATTTCTAGGAGGACCAAAAAAATGACTACAAGTCAGCTCAGGTCAGAAAGGGGGTGCTGGAAGAAAAGAGAATATCTGAACACATACCATTGCCGAGTACTATGCTGATTTACCTAAGTACCTAGTTTAGTGCTAACAACTTCATGAAGTAAATATATCAATTTAAATAGGAAATCAACATAAATTAGTTAAGAGTTGGTTTTAATGGCAGATTGCTTGGGTTCATATCCTGGTTCTACCACTAATCTGTACCCTTAGGCAAACTTAGTTTCTCCATGCCTCAATTTTTCTATTTATAAAAAATGGGCACAGTAACAGAACCACAGGGCTATTAGAAAGATCAAATGAATTAATACATTTAATACTTAGACTACTGCCATGCACATAATAATTATTAGTTGCTATTGATGAGGTAACACTGAGGCCAACTGACTTTCCCTAGAACACGTGTTTTTAAATGGCAGAGGTGGGATTTGGACTAACTCTTCACTCCAGATCTAAACACCCAGGGTTGAGGTTAGGAGGAAAGAAGTTCTGGGTAGGTTTTCTTAAAACTGCTAGTCAATGAAGTTAAAGTTTGGAACACCAAAGCATTTTTTGTATTTATTCCATTTCATGATTTTGTACATTGTTTTTACTTATTTTCTTTTCATGTCTCAGTAAAACAATCCTTTAAAAATTTTCTACATTGTTTTGTTTTTGTACACTTTGGTCATGGCAAGTTTAGGGGAGGGTGGGGGAAGGGACAGCGGAATCACTCTTCCTGGTACCTTTGTGCTGCTTGATACCAGATGAAAGCAAAGTAATAGGACAAGACTGGCCTAGGTAGCTAGGGCAGAAGGCAGTTAAGTATGGAAACTATGAAAGAATAGAGAAGGGGCCAGCCAGGAAAACTGAAGTCTCCTAGCCAGAAGAATTTTCTTTTTTCTCCCCACCCAGTGAATTTCCACAGTAAGCAAACAGTATTATGACAGGTTTTTTAGCAAAGCCATGGAATCATATCATCCACTCTTCAAACAGTAAGACTGTTGATGCTACACATCTAATTGGCAAAACAAGTAAATGCTTTTAAAAAAGGAAGAGAGATGTTTAATTTTGTTAGTCAATTCTAGTACCCTACATGTCTATTTCTGCTTCATCATCTAAGGAGTATTTAATAATTTAGTTAGACACAGCAGGCAGTCTGCATATTGTGACAAAGGATGGCAAAAATTACAATTACTTGATTAGTTATGGAAATGCTAAAATACAAGGCAATGGACTGAGATGCTAAACTTGCTTGTTTCAGGCAGAGGTGACCTTTCTGAAATATGACTGTTTTTACAAAGCTGACACTGTACTTTTGGTGAGACAAAAATATACCGTGATATCTGTAAATTACGAAACCCAAAAGTAACTTTTGGAACAGGACTTATTTTTCCAAGTCAGGAAGTATTAAACCACATTATCATACCTGGTATCAATTTTATCTTGAAACCATTTGCTGTGAGACGAGGATCGGACAGGTAAGTTGATCCACTGCATCTTTGGTCATCTGCTGTCATTTTATGTAAAATCTCTAAATAATGAGATCCATTAAAAAGACTGAAAAAGAAATTATGGCCCTTTAACTTATTAAATACATAAAATGAAATAAGAGAATTTACGGAGAAAAGTTAATCTGACGGCCCTTTAAAAAGTGTTATCACTAACCAAAATATAAAGGTATAAGGAGCCCCGTGAGAAACTACCTTTTTACATTTCTGTTAATACTTCGTAGACCTACCATATATACAGTGTACAGAAAGGAGGAAGAATAGACACAAAGACAGTTTCTATCTTCTAGAATGTTATACAAACTAAATGTGAAATTTAAAAAGTACTCTCTCTATAATACAAATGAAAACTTTATTTATAAATAACGCCATTTTATACCTTTATTTACAAAGACATATTGTCAAGTTATTGATGTAGTCCATCCTGCCTAATAGTCTATTGCTAGTCAAGGTTTCTTCAATAAGAAGATAAGCATGTATCTTTTTCTCCCAAGAACTTATAAAAGTAATTCAGGGCTTGGGAGAGATACTTCCAGTATACTATAGGCACGGTATGTTTGCCAAAGGTGGCATACACTGAGTGGTACTAGCTCTAAACAAAATTTTGAGGTGGCCAAAGATTACCTAGGCCACAAATTAACCTTTCATGCTGGTTTTAGGCTTGGTCAGGTGCTTCATAACATGTTATTTACAGTAATGTGTCGGTTACAGTTGACACCTATGTAAATAAGGCACTGTTCTATATTCTATCCAGTGCAGGATGATGAGCTGCTACTTCATGAAAATCTTGTACCCCTTGAAAATTAATAGATGATGTCTTTGCTTATCACCTCTGAAAAGAGCAGGTATCATGGAGAGGAGAACTTTGGCTATATAGCAGATGTGCGCTGTCTGGTCTAACGCAACATTCAGAAGATCAACCTGAGAGCTGGTGGCGGTGGTAGTGGTGGTGATAATGATACAGTATAGAAATTAGTGGTGCAGGGTCTACAGTTACTGTCAAGATTGGAATGCTGGATCCACTGCTTATATACTGACTGAATGAACCTTGGTAAGTTACTTAACATTCTGTGTTTCAGTTTCCTCGTTAAAATGTGGGATACCTCTCATATGGTTATTGTGAAGATAAGATCATGAAAGCAAGGGGCTTAGTAAAGTTCCTATCATATAGTAAGAGCTCAATAAATATGAGCCATTATTGTTATTATTATTATTATTGTTAATATTATTAACAATATAATTATTGTTATTATTATATTGTTATTATTGTATTATTATTATTATTATTGAGATTAATAATCTCTAAATTATATACTCCATTGAGAGATAAACTACACAACCTGCATTAGAACTCTGACACGAAAATTGAGCCCAACCCATAATTACCTTCTTTATGACTCAGTTTTTAAAAACTTATATTATTAACTGTGATGGGGATGTCATATTTCAGAAGAAAGGTGAAAACAATTTTGAATTAAGCTTTGTTGCTGTCCATGTTCAAATAAGAAAGATTTATTCTCAGGCTAGTATGGACCCCAAATAATAACTTTTAATGTGTTTGTTTTTAAATAACAGAATGTCACAAAGAAGAATATTTTTTAAAACCTATAATTCATAAAGCACAAAAATATTTTTGAGATCTAAATGAAAATTTACGAATGCCATTTAGAAAAGCAGTGGAGTATACAAATACACCCTAGCTCTTTTTAAGGGAAGAAAAAGAAAAGTACTATCAGATTTTTGAACTGTTTTAATTAAGCCTAAGGCTGTATTAACTCTTTTTAATTCTTTCTTTGACAGTTTCCTAGCCAGTCTTAAAAGAATACTGTGAAAGACACTGGGTTTTAGTTACTGTGATTACTATTGCCTTAATTAAAAAGATAGCTTTATCACATGTTTTTTTGTTTCTGGCCCTGTTTTTCTTTCTGGAGGCAGGGTCTTTAACACAAGGGTTTAAATACATTTTTTAAATGATTTTTGATTTATTCTTGGAAGTCTGAAACAGAACGTTGGCCTCCAAAACAAACTGTCATCTTTTTAATTTCAGGTTTTTATCTCCTTTGTCATAAATATAATTTCTTCTACCTACGTCAGACTAAAAAAGAAATATTAAGTACAAGAAAGTGAAATATTAGTAGACTATTTAACAGTTATTTGTTTTTACAGAAAACAATTTGCTCACATAGGATATGAAAAGGAAATACCCCATTTTACAATCTATCATAAAGTTAGTTAAGGCAACAATCATCAATGGATAAAACCATTAGATGGAAAGGTTATCGGGGAACTTTAAGATGGAACATCAGGTTGTCAGCAGCTGAATTCAGTGATAAGTGCCTTTTGATGTGATGAAATAGGAAGTACATAGCACCATGTATTAAGTAGTCTTACCAGAAAGTAGAATCTAATTCTATTCAATCCTCCTGAGCTAACTTCCATTTAAAAATGGGAGAGGGAAAAACAAGTTAAACACCATCACAAGAAAGCAAGAGAGACAAATAGAGACAATGGGATATTCCAATGAACAAGCAACTAAGAATCCACAATACATTAACGGCGTGATATTAGAAGAGATTTAAAATACAAAGCAAAATGTAATGGTTGGACCTTGTTTAAATATAAATTAAACTTAATTTAAAAACTATAAAAAGACATTCTGAGACAATGAGGAACAATTCCAAGGAATTAGTATTGTGTAACGCATGAAAAAAGGCATTGTGGCTAAGAAAATGGCCATTTTAGAGAGAGACATACTGAAAATTCTAAGGATGGGAATTGTTCTAAATCCTTTAGCAAAAGGAAAAACGTGAGTGTGTGTGTGTGTGTGTGTGTGTGTGTGTGTGTGTGTGTGTATCAAGGACAGAGTAAATGTGGCAAAATCTTGATAATTGTTGATAAAGGCGTTCACTGTATAATTCTGTTTTGGTATATGTTTGAAATGTTAAAACAAAGAGTGCGCAATGAAGAAGAGTCATGGCAATCCAACGTCAGGATTACCCTGGGGAAATCACTAATGTACAGGGGGGAACTGAGCTTGATATTTATTAACTGCAGAAGTAAACTATCTAGAATATTCTAAAATTATTTATTTAAAAGCAATTCCATTAAATATTTGAAATCAAATTACAAAAATTTCTTTAAATAAATACCACTTTTCCCTGCCAGGAAACACTTTCAACTTTTACCTTCAATTTCAATAAATGTTTTTAGAGTAAAAAAAATTACATTACTTCACCATACCTCTCTGTTAATATAATTGGCTTTTCGAGTGGCTCTGCAGGAAGTTTGTGATTCTCAAGAAGTCTTTTAAATAGCAGAGCTTCTTCCACCCTGTATGGATTTAATAACATTATCTCTGTTTTGGATGTAATTAGCCATGCATCAGGAAACTTGAGATTGTGGATCAAGTAAGATTCGTCCTTTTCTTCTAAGTCAAATTTCCTATGTTTATAATAATTCTTTTTTAAGTTTTCCATAGAAAACGGGATCTGAACTTTTTTAATGTTTTGGTTTTTCTTATCAATTTGGGACTGAAAGAGCTCATCAAGTTTTGGCTGATTAGATAATGATGTTTTCAACTTGTGCTTCTGTGCCAAATTCCATGCGCTGGTGGGTTTTATCCTTTTTTGGCCATCTTTTAATGATACTTGCGACTCTTGTTCAATGGCTCTCTTGATTTGCCTATTGTATCTTTCCAAGTCTTTAGTAGCCTTCTCTTCATATCTATATATAGAGATAAAAAAGAACTAATGAAGTCATAATGAGAAATACATTAACCATCCGAAGAAAATTTTATAAAAAATAAAGAGCTGGCATTCCAGGTTCAGTAATGACAAAGGAGCTCCTATTGGATTAACCCACCTTAATATAACCATAAGCTCTGAACAAAATACAGAAATCAACCACTTAAAATAGGCACTGAAGAGCAATGAAAAGCATGCAGAATTTGGAATGGATTCAACCCTTGAAAAAAAAAAGATCCACATTTATACCACTTTTACCCAGAGGGCAGTCCCCAGGGCATTAAGGAAGTGTAGCAAGAACTCAGTCACAAAGCTGCACTCTTATTAGACTGAGTCATCAGAACACAGAACTCCCTGCTTCCAAAACAACTGGAAATTGAGGGAGAAAATCCCGTGTGTGAGAATCTAGAGGAAAATAACCACTAGAAGGCTAAATAAGCTAAACAGAGATTTCAGTGGCTGCCTGCTGCAAGAGAAACAGAGTTTGGAGTTTAAATTCCACATAATTAGATGACTTGGAAAACACTTTGGGCTTTCAATTAAAACTGGAGGAGGGCTACATCTTACATCTTAGGGGTAAGGAAACAAAACAGAAACAAACAAACAAAACAAAAAACTATGTTCTAGAACTAAGGAAGCTGCCCTAGGACTAACAGCAAAATTTAAACAGTCTTTGCCTAAGGAAGTGTCAAACAAAGTCTCCTTAAGCTCCAGGTGATCTGTCAGCAATTTAAATGCATGGTAGAACAAAGCCCAACACTTTTCGGAAGATAACAGAATCCAGAGTTTCTACAACATACCAACCACAATGTCCACTATAAGAGCAAAAGTTACCACTCAAGCAATAAAAAAGGAAAATGTGAGTTATGGTAGAGAAAAAGTGGACAGTAAAAACCAACCTCAAGATGATGATGTAGGTGTCGGAACTGCAAAAAAAAATTTTTTTTAATTGGTTTTTACATATATTTAAGGGAGTAAGAAAAAGATGATCACAATGAGAGCCCAGAAGGAGTAATCTCAACAGAGAAGGGAAATTATAAAATGAACCAAATGGAAATGGAAATTCTAAAACTAAAAAATAGAATATCTGAAATGAAAAATTCACTGGGTAGACTTAACAGCAAAGAGATGGCAAAAGAAAGGATCAGGAAATTTAAAAGACAGATCAAAGGAAATTATCCAATCTGAACAGAGAGAAAAATGATTGAAAGAAGACTGAAAAAACACTTCAGTGACATATGGCAAAACAAGCAACCTAACATATATGTAATTCGAGTCCCAGATAAAAAATATAAAAGTAATGGGGTAGGGACTTCCCTGGTGGTGCAGTGGCTAAGAATCCGCCTGCCAATGCAGGGGACATGGGTTCGAGCCCTGGTCCGGGAAGATCCCATGTGCTGCGGAGCAACTAAGCCTGTGAGCCACAACTACTGAGCTTATGCTCTAGAGCCTGCATATATGAATTTATGAAATTCATATATGAAATTATATTCTTTTAACCCTAAAGAGGCTGCCTCTCTCCCAAAACAAGGAGGAACAGAGGAACAAAACTGAGAATAGGAAAATGGTAGACCAAAACACAACCATATCAATTAATACATTACATGGACTAACTATTGCATTTGAAAGGCAGAGTCCGTCAGACTGAATGTCAAAAGCAAAATCCAGCAATGTAGAGGTGTGGCCAACAAGGTGGAGTAGGAAGATCCTGAGCTTACCTCCTCCCATGGGCACAACAAAATTATAACTATTTAGAGAGCAGCTATCGATTAGAATGAACTAAAGACTAGCAGAGATCTTCTACAACTAAAGATATAAAGAAGGAACCACAATGAGATGGGTAGGAGGGATGGAGTCGTGGTATAGTCAAGACCATACCCCCAGGGTAGAAGACCCACAAACAGGAGAATGATATCAATCACAGAGCTTCTTTCCAAAGAGCATAGGGTCTGATCTCCACATTAGGATCCCCAGCTCGGGGGTCCTGCACCAGGAAAGAAGACCCCAGAATGTTTGGCTCTGAAGGTTACTGCGGCTTACTTTCAATAGAGTCAGAGGGCTGAAGGAAATAGAGATTCCACTCTTAAAGGGCACACACAAAATCTCACACACCCCAAGACCCAGGGCAGAAGCAGTAATCTGAAAGGAGCTGGGTCAGACCCACCTGCTGATCTTGGAAAGCCTCCCAGAGGCAGGAGGCAAATGGAACTCACCTTGGGGACAGAGACACTGGCAGCAGCCATTTTAGGGAGCTCATTCTACCACGTGGGCACCAATGCTGGTAAGCACTATTTTGGAATCCTCCCTCTAGCTTACTAGCTTTGGAATGCAGTCCTGCCCCCAGCCACCAGCCTGTCGGCATCAGTACTGGGACACCTCAAGCCAAGCAGCTAGCTGGGCAGGGACACAGCACCACACACCAGCAGGCCAGCTGCCACAGGACCCGAGTCGACAGCCCCCTTAGGACCCGGCCCCATTTACCAAAGGGCCCAGGATCCAGCTCCCCATACCAGTGCATGGGCACTAGCCCTGGGACATTCAGCCAGCCATTGGAACTGGTCCTGGCACTAGCAGGCAGAGACCAACTCTGGGACCCCACAAGGCCCTGTAGCTGGAAACCCTAGGACCCAGCTCTGCCCACCAGGGGTTAGACAACAGACCCAGGACATCTTGGGCCTGGGCCCATACACCAGCCCTGGAAACTCTAAGCCCTGTACCCAGAAACACCAAGATGCAGCTCTGCCCACCAGTGTGCTGGCACTAGCCCCAGGACCCAGCCTCACTCACCAGTGGCCCAATACCTACTCTGGGACACCCCAGACTCCACAGCTAGCCATGTCAGGAACTGGGCCCACTCACCAGAAGGTCGACAGCAACTTTGGGACATCACAACTATACAGAAAGCTGTGTCAGGAATCACCTCTGCCTACCAGCAGGCAGACACTAGATCAAGGAACCCCAGCCGGCAGCCAGCCACCTGGAGACCCCGCTCCACCCACCAATGGGCCAGGACTAGCCTCGGGACCCCCCAGGACTCCACAGCCAGTCAACTCATGACCTGGCCCCATCTACCCGTGGGCAGCCCACACCAGTAACCAGGACTCCTCTGGCCATACCAGGACCTGGCCCTGCCCACCATCGGCTGGCACCCTTTGTATAAAGCAGGGCATGGCGACCAACTGTAATGGGGGCCAGCCACAACACCCACAGTAGTCAGCCCACCACAACAGAAGGACCCACACAACCCACATAGAGGGCACCACTAAAGCATATAGCTTTGGTGACCAGACAGGAGTGTGCTACTGGGTCCCATAGGATGTCTCCTACAAAAGGCCACTTCTCCAAGAGGGGGACATGGAATGAACCTACCAAATACATAGAAATAATAACAGCATATTAGGCAAAATGAGGCAAGAGAGAAACATGTTCCAAACGAAGGAACATGATAAAACCCCAGAAGAACTAAGTAAAGTGGAGATAAGCAATCTACCCAATAGAGTTCAAGGTAATGATCATAAAGATGCTTAAAGAACTCAGGAGAAGAATGGACAGACACAATGAGAAGTTAGAAGTTTTTAACAGTTAGAAAATACAAAGATAACCAAACAAAGATGAAGAATACAATAACTGAAATGAAAAATACACTAGAAAGAATCAACAGTAAATTAGATGATACAGAGGAACAGATCAGTGAGCTGGAAGACAGAGTAGTGGAAATCACTGAAGCTGTACAGAAAAAAAGAATAAAAAGAAACGAGGACAGTTTAAGAGACCTCTGGGAGTCTCTTATGTCAAGTGTACTAATGTTCTCATTATAGGGGTCTCAGAAGGAAAAGAGAGAGAGAAAGGGGCAGAGAACATATTTGAAGACATACTAGCTTAAAACTTCTCTAAACCTGGGAAAGGAAACAGACATCCAGGAAGTCCAGGATGCACAGACAGTCCAAAACAGGATCAACCCAAAGAGGACCACACCAAGACACATTGCTATTAAATGGGCAAAAATTAAAGATAAAGAGAGTATATTAAAATCAGCAAGGGAAAAGCAAGAAGTTATGTATAGAGAATTCCATAAGGCCATCAGCTGACTTTTCAGCAGAAACTCTGAAGGCCAGAGGGAATGGCATGATATATTTAGTGATGAAAGGCAAAAATCTACAACCAAGAATACTCTACCCAGCAAGTCTTTTGTTCAGATTTGGAGGAGTGATAAAAAGTTTGACAGACAACCAAAAGCTAAAAGAGTTCAGTACCACAAAACTAGCTTTGTAAGAAATGTTAAACACAACAAATAACTTGGTGTGCATGTGGAAAAAAGGGAACCCTCGTGCACTGTCAGTGGGAATGTAAACTGGTGCAGCCGCTATGGAAAACAGTATGGAGATTCCTCAAAAAATTAAAACTAGACCTAACATATGATCCAACAATTCAACCTCTGGGTATTTATGCAAAGAAAACATGATAAACGTAACTAACATCGATGTATGTTGTATATTAAAGGCGTTAAGAAAGTAAATCCTAAGAGTTCTCGTTCCAAGGGAAAAAAACTATTTTTTTCTAATTCTTTAATGTTGTATATATATGAGATGATGGCTGTTCACTAAACTTATTGTGGTAATCATTTTACGATGTATGTAAGTCAAGTCATTGTGCTGTACACCTTAAACTTATACAGTGCTGTATGTCAATTATATCTCAAGGAAAAAAACAGAGTAGATGCCTAAAAATTTTAAATATTAATATTTTAAATGAAGTGACTACTAATATTTTAAAAATTATCAACATTTAGAAAATGCACTTTGTCAGAAACACCTTCACCTTCAGCATAGTTGAATATTTTTGTTTCACTTTCACATTTACTTTTGCTTTTGCATACTGAAATAAGTACAATGTTCTTTATTCTGCTAATCTATGCTATGCACAAGTTGCCAAGCTGCTTTCAAGTATTTAATCAATTTGTTATTCAATACTCTGGTCTAATTTCTTAGGGAAAAGCACCAAGAGATGGGCAACGAAATCTTTTTCTATCAAAACATCACTAACTCTCAGGGGAAAAAGTACTAAAATACAATGAAGGATTAAAAAAACCCTTTATAATAATTAAAATTTATTTTAAATCTAGGAACATAAAGCACTATCCAGTACAGCAAAATTAAAATTCAGTCCACTTAAATAAAAAAGCAAATTCCAGCTATATGTGTCTACAAGAGTTACACAGATAGCACGGGGAAAAAAAAGACAGATAGTTTGAAAGTAAAAGAATGGAAAAGATAAACCATGCAAATCGTAAGCATAAGAGCAGCTTATAGTAATATACGATGAAATAAATTTCAAAACAAGAAATAATAGCACAGATAACAGGAATATTTCATAATGACCAAAGGGAATCATTAGGAAGGTATACCAATCACAAGTGTGCGTGGATCTAATAACAAAGCTTCAAACTATGTGAAGCAAAAAATTACAGATCTAAAAGTAGAAATACATCCAGAATTACAGTTGGGGACTTTAATGCCCCTCCCTTAGGAACTGACAGAATTAGACCAAAACATAAAAATCAGTAAAGCCTTAAGAAGATTTTAGCAATACTATCAACTACCTTGATTTAATTCTCATTTTAGAACATTATATCTAACAGCTATAGAATTCAGATTCTTTTTAGGTGCCTGTTCTTCAAGATATGCTGCTGGGCCTAATTCTCAATAAATTTCTAAAGATTTAAATCTAACAGTATTTTCCCTGTCCGTGGCAAAATTAATTAGAATTCAGTAGCAATAAGATATTTAGAAAAACTCCAAATATTTGGAAACTAAACAACACAGCTTTATTCATAATATCCCATATCTGGAAAGAACACACTGATCATCAACTGGAGACTGAGAAAACAAATTGTGGTATACTTATACAACTGAGCATTACTTACTGATTAAAAAAGAATAAACTACATGCATACATTCAACAAACATGGATGAAAACTACAAAAATATTTTATTGAGGGGAAGAAGCTGGACATAAAGGAATACATATCATTATGATTTTATATATAAGAAGTTTAAGTACTGGAAAAACCAAGCTAGTGTGACGGAAATCAAAATAGTGGCTGAGAATGGAGACTGGTTTGTAGGTGGCATTAAAGAACCTTCTGGGCTGATGGAAATGTTCTATATTTTGTTTGCAGTGGTGGTTTCATCATTGTACACATATGAAAATGCACTGAGCTATATATACATTTAAGATCTATGCATTTCACAGCAGCTAAATTTTACCCAATTTAAAAAACAATTTAAGGTACAGGCAACTGAAAAAAAAAAAAAAAAGGAAATAATTAAACAATAAAACAAGGAGTCAGGGCTTCTCTGGTGGTGCAGTGGTTGAGAGTCCGCCTGCCGATGCAGGGGACACGGGTTCGTGCCCCGGTCCAGGAAGATCCCACATGCTGTGGAGCGGCTAGGCCCGTGATCCATGGCCACTGAGCCTGCGCATCTGGAGCCTGTGCTCCGCAACGGGAGAGGCCACAATAGTGAGAGGCCCGTGTACCGCAAAAAAAAAAAAAAAAAAAAAAAAAAAAGGAGTCTATTTTAGATCTGAAGAGTTCCTTAAATACGTGCTGTAACATCAACATAGAAGAAGCAATTCCCTGAGCACAACAAAAGAAAACTTACATACATTTAATAATTATATACTAGTAAAATTAAGGTCACTATAATAATAACACTCAAAATAAAAATTATATGATTAAATTTATAATGGCTTCATAGATAAATGTTCATTTTTTTGTTACTATTTATTTCTCATTTTAGAGTCAACAATAAAAAAATAAATTCAAATAAACTGAACACATCCAAACCACCTAATTTAATTCAATTTCAAACAAGGTAATGGACCTTTTAAAATTATACTGGGTAAGGGCTTCCCTGGTGGCACAGTGGTTAAGAATCCGCCTGCCAGTGCAGGGGACACTGGTTCAAGCCCTGGTCCGGGAAGATTCCACACACCTCGGAGCAACTAAGCCCGCACGCCACAACTACTGAGCCTGTGCTCTAGAGCTTGCGAGCCACAACTACTGAGCCCACCTGCCACAACTACTAAAGCCCGTGCGCCTAGAGCCCGTGCTCCACAACAAGAAGCCACAATGAGAAGCCCACGCACCGCAATGAAGAGTAGCCCCCGCTCACCGCAACTAGAGAAAGCCCACATGCAGCAACAAAGACCCAACGCAGCAAAAAATAAGTAAATAGATTTATTAAAAAAAAATTATACTGGGTAAAAAGTTAAGAGGTCTTTTCTTTTTGGTTAACAATAACAGAAGTAAAATGAAACTTCTGGGGTCAAAGACAGCAGTATGGTATAGTGGTTATATCAAACCCTTTTCTAAAAAATTGAGATGCCTGGGTCCTACCCTCAGAGTTTCCAATTCTCCACACCTAGGCTGGAGTTGGGCAGCACTGTCTTTAAAATGAGTTTTAAGTACTTAGAATAGTGCTTGGCACATAGTAAATGATAATAAATGTTCGTTATCATTATTTTCTATCAAGAAACACCTATCTTATAATGAACGGGGCACACAATTGACTAAACGTTGGTAATTATTTGAACAACCTTGCTAAAAAATTCTTTGAATGCAGTTTTAAAACTGAGACTAGAAAATGTTATTTCTAATCTTAAGAAACTCAAACTGTTTGAGTTCTATTGTAGATAATATATATACATTTTTAAGGAGAAATTTGAGTAGTTATGTACTAGGAAATAAAAATGATACTATTGGGAGAATGGAATTAAATGTTAAAAGTGAGACTAAAACACAAGAAACAAGCATGTTATGTAATTTGTACTCAGCATATGTTTGTTGAATAAACAAATGTTAGCTGGATGAGAATGTAAAAAAGCCTTTATTTCGCTGTGAACTAGATGAATGAAAAATGCCTCTTTTGGTTACTGACCAGGCCACATTCATAATATTTTACATTATTTTCTCCCATTTCCGCTTAGAATCTGAAGTTCTGGATTATAAAACACAAAATTTTCAATACAGTTTACCTTCAATAAGTACTATAACTAAGTATTTTTAGCTCTTGGACATTCAAACTCAAGATTTTGCTCCTACGGTGGAAAATGAGTTCAAGATGAAGGTTGCCATTTGTAATTAATTATGATGTGCAAATTTTCACATATGGTACTAATCTTTTGATTTATTCAAGAAGTCAATTTAATTAGTTCCTTGGGAAATATAAAAAGTTATGTGCAAAGGAATATTAAGTAAATGTTAAGTAAAAACAGCTGTTATCTTCAACTTTATATCACTAAGGGATTTAGTAACTTGAACAAAAATATTAATTCTGATTTATCAGTAATCAATTCAAATGTTTCTGTGTCTCAAGATTAATGTAATTATAAAGTTTATTTACCATTTTTCAATAATATCCCAATTACAGTATTGTTCTAAGTTATTTTAAGTAGAAATATGTTCATAGCTACTACAAATGAAAGTTCAAGTTCACATCAATTGACTGAGAAATCAGTGGGAGGACACCGTGGTTTCTAATCCACTAGAGGAAAGGAGAAGAAAGCAAGGGGGAAAAAAATCCAGAAAGGAAAAATTTTTAAATGTAGGTACCCTCTATTGCAAAGTCTATCCTAAGCTCTCAGTAGAAAACCCGGATCCAATGTCTTATTCAAAACTGTCTGAATCTTCCAAGATCTGACCAGCCTACCCCATCTTTCTTTATCACACTCCCCCATAATCCATTCCTGTCATAAAGGGCATCTTTCAGTTCCTCAATAACGCTGTTTTCCTTCTAGCTTCTGGGCATTCTTACGTGCTGTTCCTTCTACACAGAAAATTCCCTACACCATTTTGATTAATTTCTATTCAGGGAAGCATTTCCTGTCCCATAGATACAATTAAGCCCAACTGCTGTTTTCATAACTCTTCTGTGTTCCTTTTATTTAAAAACTCTTCATATTCTATGATTACTATTTGTTTAATAGTGTCTTCCTCACTAGACTGCACTTTTATGAGTAGTAAAAGTATCTTTTATTTATAATTTATCACTGTATCTGAAATGACTAGCTAGAGTACATAGGGCCTTGTACACAGAATGGCCTCAGTAAATAGTTCCTAACTGAAAGAAACAAGGAAAGGGAAGGGAAGGGAAGGGAAGGAAGCAAGGGAGGAAAGAAAAAAGGGAAGGAAGGGGATGGGAAAAAAACAGGAAACAAGAAGAGAAAAAAAGGGACGAAAAGGAAGAATGGATGGAAAGGCTGATTATCCGTAAAACAGGAGTCTACTCTCCTATCCCTTCACACTCCTTGTAGAATTTAAGACCATGGAAAGAATTCTAAGATAAAGACCAGAAGAGAAATGGTAGTTAGTGTGATTCTTGTGTTATAATATATTTACTCTACCTTTTCACTAATCATGATTTTGATTCCCAGACCCCTGGCTCTGGAAGATTCTAATAGAGCTTTTTGTGACATAGAGTAAGCTCTCTGATCCCAAGATACCTATATTTTCTTCACAGGTTTCTATTTCTGGGCTCCAAATTAAATCTAACCTTGAATAAGCAAATGAAAAATAATATCAATCACAATAGAGAAATTTCCTTTTCACAGATTAAAAACTCTGATTAACATCATGAACAATTATTTACTATGTGCTAGTCATTTATCTTGTATCATAACACACAATATATCTTATTTAATTTTCACAACAATCCGGGAGATAATGTCCACACATTTTTACAAAAAGCTATCAAAGAGAGGAAGTGAGGTTACAACGCAGGTGTAGCTTCAGAGACCTGCTCTCGACCAACAATGCCTCTTTTGTATACCTTATGGCAAGAGAGAAAATTCTGAATTCCAGAATACTGCCTGATGATTAACAAATTTTTAGATGAGACTATTAACCATAACCCTTGTACCTTAACACCTTGGGGCCTGTAAGGAGAAACAATGTCGACATTCCTTGAAAGGAAATTGGAGTAATACCTGCTATTGTGAGGCTGCAAGGGAACAGCTACCTTGAGCTGTTCCAATGTCAATACTTCCATGAGAACTGGGAACATCTATGCTTTTTTTTTCTTTTCTCAGACAGCTCTCAATTCATCACCTCCCTGGTCAATGCAGTTCAACTTTTGAGGGCTTACTGTATTAAAACTCAAGTGCTCTCATCTTTAAACTGAATGTGTCATTTATGTAAGACAAAAGATAATTAACAATGAGTGAACCTTATTTGCATCTTAATTCAAATAAACTTTTAAAAAATTTGACATTTATGAAATAATAAGAAATTTGAACAATGAAGATTAAGGAATTCATGTTTTAGAAAGTGATAACAATTTGTATTATGGCTCTGTTTTAAATAAGAGTATCTTTATCTTTTACAGATATATGTTAAAGAACAAAACACAACCACCATCCCCACTTAAAAAAAAAGATAGAGAGAAGTTAACTTGTGGAGGTTTTGCCTGTTGGTGTGTTAATAGTGGTCTTTATTACTTTAAATTAACAGTGTCTTTATAAGATTGAAAAGCTAATGAAAAAATGAAAAAAAATGGTCAAGTATCCATGTAGCTTATCACCAACTATAAACTCTGGATGACAGGTTACATTTAAAATTTTTTCCAGATGTTTGACATAGTATTGCGATGCCTTAGGTCAGGGGTCCCCAAACCCCGTGACACGGACCGGTATCGGTCCACGGCCTGTTAGTAACTGGGCCGCACAGCAGGAGGTGAGCAGCAGGCAAGTGAGTGAAGCTTCATCTGCCGCTCCCCATCACTCGCGTGACTGCCTGAACCATCCCCACCGGCCCCCACCAGTGGAAAAACTGTCTGCTACAAAACTGGTCCCTGGTGCCAAAAAGGTTGGGGACCACTGCCTCAGGTAATAATATGTGACCGGAAGTACAATTGCACTCTTTCATTTTCTTGTGAGCTAAATCACTCAAAACATAATATTTTGTGTTTACAGCAAGTGCCCTAAGTCAATTAGAAACACCCCTCATATTTTTTTGGAATATTTATTCAGATCATCTGATCTAAAAATGGCAAATAATATGTAGTTATTTTCATCAAGGAGATCAAACCACCTATTTACCTAGCCCCCAAAACCCACCATAGTTTATAAGTTGTCAATAAATAAAAGATTTTATAAGAAAACCTTGAGTTATACTGAATAGGAACTGTATTAACATCACTAAATTAAATCTGCAACAATGTTACAATTTTTTATATTGTTACATATTTTAGAGACCAATTTAAAAAGGGAATAGTCAAGATCTTAAAAACACCACTGTTCTAATGCAAAAGTTTAAAAAAGAAAAAGTCCTGTCACAGGAAGATTAACGTAAAAATAAAAAAGAAATAGAAGAAAATGGTAGTTTTTAGTTAAGAATGGAAAACCTTTAACTACAAACTTAAATCAGAAAGTAGTTAAGGCTTGTACCAAAATAAAAAACAAACAAACAAAAAACCCCTATAAAAACCTCTAAATTAGCAAAAAAAAAGTAATGCCAAAAAAGGTACTTTAGTCAAGCCAAAAGCCGTTTTCCATTCTGCTTTTCCATAAATAAGAAGTTAAAAAAATTTTTTTTAATCCAGTGAGTCATATAGAATGGAAATATCTGAACATTCAGGTCCCATGAAAGCTCTGGAAACTTACTTCAGTTTTTCCTCTTCACTCAATGTCTTCCACAGTTCTTCAATTTGTACTGTTGCATCTTCCAAACTGGTCTTGGAATTGTCTGTGAGAAACTGAGCACGATGATCTTGAACAAAAAGGGCACTTGCTGACATGGGTTTCTTGATTACTCGATTGCTAATTAAATCATAAGCTGTAAGCTGTCCAGATTTGTTATCTACCACATTTGATTTTTTGTTATAGGAACTTTCATTCAAATTCTTTTGTTCAGGACTTGGGTTATTATTATTATTACTTCCTTTACATGCTAAACTTTCTTGAGGCACTAAAATTTTCACAGGTTCAATGTTTTCTCCTCTTGAATCTTTAAGTACATTTCCCTTGCTCCAGTCATCTACACAAATTTCCAAAGACTTCTCAGGAACCGCTTCTTCCTCATTTTCCCCACTCTCATCTATATGGCCTTTACTGCCATTTTCTGATTGGGCTTGCTTAACAGAACCTACAAAACAAATTTCACTAAATTCCTTTTGGGTGTCCTCACATGATAAATTATTCATTGGAATCTCCTGAAATGTATTTCCACTGTTCTTATCAATGCTAGAATTTTCACTATTAAAATGATCATCACAATGGTCACCAATAGGCATCTGATGATTCAAACAATAATTAGTGTTTTGCCCAGATTTATCATTATGCACATCATTCTCGAAAGGAATGGCTGAAGTATCAACATTTGGATAATTATTTCCAGATGTTTCCATCGTAGTAAAAAGCACATCTGTTTCTGTTGTTTTACTAACAACCATGTCATCTGAGGAAACATCTGTTTTATTACTTTCATAAGAATTTGTACTAGTTAGTGATCCATAATAAGTTGTCAACAGATTTTCAAGAGCCATCAACACAGATTCCTGAAAATACAAATTAACAAATATTAGAGGAAATTATGAAAATAATATTAAAAAATCTATAGAAACAAGCAAATCTTTTTCATATGAAAATGGTTAGGACTGCGTAAGTTTGTAAATAGCATAAATACAAAAAAAATCTGAAAAAGATTACCTTATTCTGTAATAATACTTGACTTTTATCTGGTGTTAAATTCACATCTACATCAGCTGTAGGAACATCAATTTTCAGAAAGAAAATGGGATACAAACGAGTAGATTCCTTTAGGCATTTCAGATTGTAATAATGTCGGATTAGCTAGAAATATATGAAATGAGTGAAAGACAAAAAAAAAAAGACATAAAAAAAGATAGTATTGCCATCTTTAAAATACCACCAAAAGAAGCATATTTAACTGAGAAACTAAGTGGACGTAACTGCTTATTAGGAAAAGTAGTATCTAAATAGTAATGCTCATTTAGAGGCTTTGAACTTACATAAAGCACAAGCATTCATTAAGAAGTAAAAATATCCAATGCAACTGGCTTCATGGTTAAAAGATCATAGTGTCATGGATGTTTGGAAAGTCCTGGGTTCAAATCCAAATTGTGTTACTTCCTCATTATGTGGTCTAAGATAGTCACAAACATTGCAGTCTCTTCACTATAAATAGGATAATAATTCACCACAGAACTGTTGTGAAGAGTCATATGTAAGGTACCTAGCACAATGCTTAATAAATGATATTGTATCTATTTTTCCTTTTCCTTATTTTGGAACAAATTCTTAGAAGTAGTCCTTATAAGAAGCTGACAAGTGACAGAGTTTTTATTTCTGATCCAAGTGATACTTTTTCTTAAAAAGATTACCTTTAATATATCTTTTTGGTGTACTGGTCGACTGTTTATAAAGATGAAACTCCTTTCTGGGGTTGAAAGACTTGTGAAAGAGTGGTCTGCATCATGCTTTGGAAGAAATCCACTTAGATAAATCTATAATTGTAATAAATAATTACAGAATTGATACACAATGTCAATGATAAATGTGATTCCATGGGTCTGGCTATATACAATACATTAAGAGGTATAAAAAAATTGAGACTTCCCCAGTGGCTCAGTGGTTAAGAATCCACCTGCCAATGCAGGGGACATGGGTTCGAGCCCTGGTCCAGGAAGATCCCACATGCTGCAGAGCAACTAAGCCCGTGCGCCACAACTACTGAGCCTGCGTGTCACAACTCCTGAAGCCCGCACGCCTAGAGCCCGTGCTCCACAACAAGAGAAACCACCACAGTGAGAAGCTCACGCACCGCAACGAAGAGTAGCCCCCACTTGCCACAACTAGAGAAAGTCCACACGCAGCAACGAAGACCCAACACAGACAAAAATAAAAAAAAATTTTTTAAATAATAAAATAAGTAAAATAAATTAAAAAGCCTAAATAACACTGTATATGTATTTTAAAAAGGTATAAAAAATTAACAAACAAATGGATTTCGATCTTAAGGTCTAAAGAGCCATATATTTCCTGATAACCATGTCATGAGCATTAACCTTAAATAAATTACTGAAGCGTGTTAAATTGGTGTTCTCAGCCTCTGACTCTCCCTTTTTGCAATTCTATTTTAAGGAAAAACTGGCATTCATGAGAGTTTCACCAACGGGCATATATCTTATTGTCATAGGACATACAGCATAAATACTGCTCTCTGCTCAACCTGATCTTCTTTCTGTCTTCTAAAAATTTCTTTCCTCATATTGTGACTTTCCTCTGGCTCTTTATCCTTTTCTTTTCAGCCACCATTTTCTGTAAAGAAGTGGCTGTTTCTATTTTTATTCTGAGTATGCCATGAAGTCAGTCTGACTGGGTTTTCATTACTGAGGGAAAAAAAAATCTTTTACTCTTTGATACATTGCAGCGTTGTACTTTATCTTCATTTTTGTTTAGAGAACTATTTTACAAATGTTTGAAGACGGAGAAAATAAAGAAGAATCCTAGAAAAAATACCAGCGAGAAGATTGATTGATTTAGGGAACAGAAGGCAAGGAAAATGCTCCTACTTTTACTTTTAAAGATAATACAGAGAATTGTTAGGAATACCGGATAGAGCCAGACTGACATGATTTAAATCCCAGCTCTACTACTAGTGTGATCTTGGTCAAATTATTCAAAATACAGGCCTATAATAATCTCTTATCTGAAACAACTGGCATCAGCTGTTTAATTAACCTGTTAAGAAACAGTAATAATGGGAAAATTTCAGCTTAGGTTTAGAAAAGCAAGAGTGTCAGTGGGGGTGCTATTTTTAGTTAAGCAGAAACCATAAGCCTCCTTACCAATGTATCCTGCAGGCTGCCACCTATGTCTGTGGCTATCCCTGCCCTTGGAAATAAGTGCTTAAGGAGATGCAGTACCAATTTTAGAACACTAAGCGCATTACTGTCACAGTGCCAAACTGTGCCAATTAAAAAAAGTTAATAAATAAACCTAGATAATCCATTATAAAATGAAAATACTTAGTTAACTGTAAAACTTGACAAGACTTATAAATGGTTGTATAATTTACCAAGTAACATG
The DNA here is from genome assembly GCF_025265405.1 of Mesoplodon densirostris. Lineage (NCBI taxonomy): Eukaryota > Metazoa > Chordata > Mammalia > Artiodactyla > Ziphiidae > Mesoplodon > Mesoplodon densirostris. Next base: position 46,592,213 of record NC_082668.1, read on the forward strand.
AGACCCTTCTTAAAGCACCTGCTGAGCATCAGGAAGAGCCTGTTTAGCCTCTGAAAGACTTATTGGGCTTGTTGATGGAAAAAGAATACCCAGAATAGGGAAGAATGAAGATTAAAATGAAGAAAAAATTGGTAATATTGCTAGTGTTTTCCTTCCACACCATCTTGGCTGGCCACTGAATAAATACTATTACTTCTGAATACTGAGCTTTAAAAATGGCTTAAGACAACCTTAAGAACTAACAAACTTTAAGTTATATGGAATAGTAAAATCAAACGGCAAAGTCTTATAAAATGCTATAAAAAGTGAAAATCCATCTAGTTCGAGTGAAGAAAAATGTCTGTAGAGACCAAATCAGTGCAACAAAATAAAAAATTAGATAGCCCTTATAAGATTCTATACCCAACAATTAACTAAATAGCAAAACAAAAATCAAAGGCAAAATATAAACAAATATTTCTCCCCTGATTGTCCTTCAGCTATGGACCCCTCTCTCCTTCCCTTCATCTCCAATATTCTATAATCTGGCTTCTACCTCAGTGACCAACTCCAATGGACACTTCGCTCTACCCTTACCTGACTCTCTACAGACCCTGATACCAATGACAACTCTCTACTTTGGGAAGCATGACACTGCTTCAGCCTTCTCTTTTGGTCTTTCTGTTTCCTCTCTGACAGTTCCTCTTTAGCCTGGTTTGCTGGCTTCTCTCTCTTTGCTTACAGCCTACAATGATGATGGTCCCCCTGAGTTTCATCATCAGACTCTTTTTTCTTGCTCTCTACTCTCCCTGAGTAATTTCATTCCCATCTATACACATACACCAGTGACACTAAGATACAGATGTAGAACCTTTATTTCTCTCATCCCCAAATGCTTACTATCTTTTTTTTTTTTTTTTTGCGGTACGCGGGCCTCTCACTGTCATGGCCTCTCCCGTTGCGGAGCACGGGCTCCGGATGCGCAGGCTCAGCGGCCATGGCTCACGGTCCTAGCCGCTCCATGGCATGTGGGATCTTCCTGGACCAGGGTACGAACCCGTGTCCCCTGCATCGGCAGGCGGACTCTCAACCACTGAGCCACCAGGGAAGCCCCAAATGCTTACTATCTTTAACTAGCTGTCACACAAATCTTCTCAATCTCACCACATTCAAAACTTGATAAAATATTTAAGCTCACTTCTACCCTGCTGTCCAACTAGCTTCTCCTGTATTCCTTTACCATGATAAACAGCCCTGCCCCCTACCCAGTTTGTCAAACCCATCTCTTCTTCTCTGCCCCCATTCTGTTGAAGTAACCTTGATGTTCTCCTCTTTTGGTAAACCTCTAGAACCCTATGGGATTTATGTTTCTAAAGTAAAAATATAAGTACTTCTGATCAGGATAGTGGAATAAATTCACACTTATTAATAATTCCCTTCTCTCCATCCCAACTGCAAATACATAGCAGTGATAGATAAAATAAATTTTTACAAAAATTTTTAAAGACCTAACCGTTTAAAAATAAGACAAACATAAAGATGTTATGAATGCTAAACATAACAGGGAGTGATGGCTGAAATCAAAAGCTCTCATGTGCTCTATGATCAGAAACCAGCTGTGTCAGAAAAAAAAAATTTGTTATGATGTGTGATTATGGATGTAACTAGACTTACTGTGGTGACCACTTCACAATGTATACATATAACAAATCATAACATCGTACACTTGAAACTAATATGTCAACTGTATATCAATTAAAAAAAAAAAGAAAAAAAAGAAACCAGCTGGTCAATTGGAAATTCAATTCTTGTATGGAAATAAGGACAGAAAACACATGTAGTTACAGGGGATTTACATCAGTCTTTCCCTTTGAAATGGGCAAATTTCTCCTCCCACCCCCACAAATGTTTAAAAAATACTGTGACCACTGTTTGGAGCTGCTTGCAAGGATCACCAGAAAGAACAGAGACAACTCCAAAACCAAAAATAAGATTAAGCCAAGTCCGCTAGGAAAAAGGGTCTGCAAAATCTTGGCAGGACGAAAGGCATGAATGAACTACTAATATTAATACCTAGTTTTGAATTGGAGCTGGGAGGGCAGTGGTATCTGCCAAACTATGGGAAGGGAGGGGAAAGTGGGAGGGAAAAACAAACAATAAATCTGCATTCAAAGTGATTTTGTAAATTAAAATGTCAAAGCATATAAAATGGCAGAGAATGAGAGAATATTCTCTCAGGAATAAAAATGATAGAGCAATATGAAAATGACTGAAATTAGTATGTGTACCATGCTTTTAAAAGAGTAAATAAAAAGCCATTATTATTTTTAAAAAAACCCCAGAAGATAAAGAAATCAAAACTGGTAGCTATAAATCAAGTTTAGAAGAAAGAACAGAAAAGTAGATATTGCTGTGGGAATAAAAATCAGGCAGCACTGAGGAATTCACCCAGAACTTAGCATGGATTGATGCAGAGCTATCAAAGAGAAGACAGATGTCAAAACAAACAAACAAACAAAAAAACCAACTTGAGGAGTTCCATCAAACCAACAAAGCCACACTGGGAAACTCCATAAGAAATGCCACCACAGCAGTGGTGCAGCTGGGATCACCATCCATAATTAGGAGATTCTTCCCATATGGAGTTGCTATAGATAAGAAAGGGACCCTCAACGTTATAGAAACAGATATTATGAAGATTTTCTGAACCCAAGGTTCCCAATGACTTATGCATCTGCCACCCCAGTCCAGTGAAGGGCCTTGGTGGCCAAGTTTCACAACTTGAATGTATGTAATGAGGACAAAAGTGAGGTGAGAGGGGCAACCATTAGCAGTTGCTAAATAACTTAAGATTGATATTGGCTAGGAATGAGAATGGGTCAAGGAAACTCTGAAAGCCCAGAAAGCATGAAATGGTGATGGGTAGCTGGTGGCAACATAAATACAATACCCATTTAGACACACAGTGCATGAACAAAAGAGAGATTTGGTTAGACGATCATTCTCACTAGGGAGACACTCAAAAGTCTGTCCTTCTGACAACCCACTGAAGTGGTACTACTCAGCAACACATGGTTTCCGAGTTCCCTCATTCCCCCATGCAAGAATAACCACGTGAAGGTGCAGCAAAGTTTTGGTATCTGTCAAAGATTACCAGCAGCCCTTGTACAATTCTATCTCAAGAGAAAATTTAAAAATCAATGGACATGGGGCTCCCTGGTGGTGCAGTGGTTAAGAATCCGCCTGCTAATGCAGGGGACACGGGTTCGAGCCCTGGTCCAGGAAGATCCCACGTGCCGCAGAGCAACTAAGCCCGTGCGCCACAACTACTGAGCCTGCGCTCTAGAGCCCGTTGAGCCACAATTACTGAGCCCACGTGCCACAACTACTGAAGCCCACATGCCTAGAGCCTGTGCTCCACAACGAGAAGCCACGGCAATGAGAAGCCCATGCACTGCAAGGAAGAGTAGACCCCGCTCGCCGCAACTAGAGAAAGCCCGCGCGCAGCAACAAAGACCCAACACGGCCAAATAAAATAAAAATAAAATAATAAAATAAATTTATTTAAAAAATCAATGGACATGCACAGATCTGGCAACATATCTCAATACAGATCAAAGAAAAGAAATCCCAACTGCAGGACTGATTTGTTCCAATCACACATGTAATCATAACTAACAAAGGTCTAAATCAGTGCTTTTCCTACTTGAATATGCACTCGGAGACCGTATTAAAATGCAGATTCTCATTCAGTATGTCTGGGATGAGGCCTGAGATTCTTCACCTAACAAGCTTCCAAGTAATGCCCATGCTGCTGGTCTTCAGACCAAACTATGACAGGTAGAATCTCTAAAGCACAACACCACAGATTTCATGTCTGGGTCTCCTGTCACAAGCTTCCTGGGTTACCAGCATAGGCAACAAAGTTCCAGGAAGCCACAGGGAACGCAGGGGAATTTAGACAGTACCCTTATTATCCCAAGTCAGCCACCATGACCAGTCCAAGGTGGCACTAGTGTCTAAGCTATTAAACAACTATTAAGAGAGCTCTGAAAAATAGAACCCATGTCAGATCATGGCCACTAAGGGTGGCCTGAATTGTTCCTCAGGAGAGAGAACTCTTAACGCATTAATTGAGCGCAAGCTCCCATCCAAGACTCTAATAAGATGATAATTAAGAACTCAATACTGCAAAAAAGGATAGGAGGGGAACTAGTAGCAGAAAAGAGATTGCAACAAATTATAAAAAAGAAAAGGAGAACAGAGAAGTCATAGTAATGTATACTCCATATAAGCTTTCAACTTTTAGAATGAATCTTCAAATAAAAGATGATTTCATAATTAAAAATCTTCCAACAAACAAAAGATGGTTACATAAGAAAATAGGTTATTAAGCTAGATAACATGAAAGTGGAGCTGACATGACTGAGAGGGAGAAGAGCAGGTAGAAGTAAGACTGGGAATGTTAATAACCTCATCCAATATTATTGGGACTGAAGAAGACGGAAGCTGACAGATCAAGAAAATAAAGCTGGAATACATATACCTAGGATGGGAAAGGGAAAACAAAGGTAAGAGAGCTCAACTTCTTTTCTTTCATTATAGAAAGTAAACAGATGAAGATTCTAAATTGAAAATCACTTAAAAAATTAATGTAGCCATGATACTTAAAATTAAACAATAAACAGAAAAGATAAAAACAGGAAGCAGGGCTGGGAAGAGAGGTTTAATATGAGCTCTGTGCGTATTTTCTTTTTGTACCTTATACACATACTTCGTTAAAATTTTAAAAGAAAAAATTCTTGCAACCCCAACCCCACAAAAAGGAAATAATTTAACAGTTTCATTGGTAAATTAGAATTATTAAAGAACATTTTCATTGTATACCTGAGATTCTTCAGAGTGGTACTGAAAGGGTTCCATGTTGCCCATAACAGCAGTCCCCAGAACAGACATGAGAGCCATTTTATGATCTGATACTCTAGTTTTCTGCCAAATAATTGCCTAGGGACAAAATAATACAGACAACTTTTGACACAATTTGGATTTAGTAAACTCAAGTACTTATACAAATTATTGCTATATTTAGCATTCATCCCTAGCTTATATTTTCTGCATCATTTATAAGATATGCATGTCTGACAGAACTCCATTTCCAAATTTTAGTAGCTATATATGCTGCAGTGTAGAATCTATTTTAACTTCCCTTAACCTCAATTTTCTTCTCTCTATAAGATGACTAAGAATAATTATCTTCCCGAGTTGTTGGAAGATGAAAATATATGATGTAGGCAAACACATAGGCCGGTGTCTGGCATAAAACAGTTTCATTAAATATTAATTCTCTCCCCTCTTCTAATCCTAAACTTCAGAGTATATACTTCAGAGTATATTTAAATTAAATCGCTACTCCAAGTAAAGTATTACTGTTTTATTGAGGACAGACACCTATGCTATAAGATTTCTATAAATAGTCAAACTGGTATAAAAATTTAGGATAATGCATGCTTTTTAAAATTACCTTTATAATTACCTTTTATACACAGAAAACTTTAAAAAAGCTAACTAACTGAACCTTACAGACATAACAGCTGAATAATGAGCTTGGACTTTTTTCACTGCAAGCATCCAGTAGGGTAGTTTAAGAGAAGCATAGTCCAGAGAGACTGCACCAAAGTTTGGCTGTGAAGTGTATGATCAGGTACCACATACTGAAATTTTTCAGTTAATAAGGTCCAATTATAGTCAAATCTCTTAAGAAACCACCAATACAGACACATATCATACATTCAACAAATATTCACTTAGAACCCCCTAAATGCTAAAGAAAATGGGTAAAGGGCTTAGGAGAAAACATTAACATTCAAGAGGCAGACAGAGGAAGAAGAGGAGACTGAAAAGGATTGGCCACAGAGGCAAGAAGAGTCACAGGACACTATGGTGCATAGAACAAGGAAGTTTTTTTAAGAAGAAAGAAGTAGTTATGTGTGACCAGTGTTGAGAGACCAAGGTAAAAAAAGAGATGTGGCCACAGGATTTAGCAATCAGGAGGATGAGAGCAGTTCTAAGGAAGCAGAGTAAACGAAGCCAAATTTTACTTACTAGACAGTGACTATAGGGGGAACATATGAAAGAGGCAGCTCTTTTAGGAAGTTTGGCTGTAAAGTGAAAGCAGACAGCAATAACTGGAGGCAGGTGGATCAAGGGAAGTTCTTGATGACACACTTGAACAAAAAGCAGTGAGGGAAGAATGGGTATACAAACAAGTAGGTTTGCAGAATCAATGGAAGGAAGTTGAGAAAGTTCTCCTTTGTTCTCTCTTTCTCTCTCCCTCTTTTTTTTTTTGTAATGTGGAAAGGTTATTTGTTCCAAGTAAAAAGACACTGATTTAAATATCTGATTGTAGAGAAGGTTTAAAAGAAAGAGAGACACTCTGGCTAGATCAAAGGATCCTAGCCAAACAAATGCCTTAACATGACCAGGAACCTATGTAGGCAGGAAGAAGTACTAACAATATTATATATAATAAAATGAAAGGGGAAGTAAATGAATTCATGTTGTTCTCTAACTGGCACGTCGGGATAGCAGCGAAGGGCTGTTCTCTTCTGGACAAGAAGACAATAGTCACTGACTCTGCTTCTTGATATGTATCATCTGTAAGCCACTTTTGTTTTTAGAATCTCAAAGACCAACCTTCTGGGGAAAACAGATAGTGTAACAACTGATCAAGAAGACAAAATGCCCAATATTTAGTGTAACAGGAAAACCTTTTACCTATTCCCAGGGTTTTATTAATACTAATCAAGTAGGAGTTACAATTTATGAAGAACTTACTTACCAGGCACTACTATTCTAGAAACCATTAGTTTTCACAACCATTTCAGGCAGGTATTATTATCTCATTTTCCAGATGAGGAAACCGAGGCTCAGATTGATTTACCCAAAGAAACAGAGATATTAAATCACGGAATCATGATTTATACCTTAACCTTTCTGGCTCCAAATTTTTACTTTGCTAACATCTCTCTCCTCTCTAGTCAGGGATAGTAATAAGTTAGAGCCAACTCCAGACCCTAATTGGGAATTCTCAAATAGTGTCTCTGACAAATGCATTTTCATGTATGAGTACGTGATATGTTATGAAATCTCCAGTTGTTTGAGGGTTTTAATACACTCTCAAAACAAAATTATTTTAAAAATTCATTTAAAGTTAAATAAATAATTTACCTTTAGAAGAGGGCAAGGAGAAAAATCGGGGTCTCCAAATCAAAGAAACCACACCAGAATAACAGAAATCCAAAAAAGACTAGGAGCTACTCTTATAGCATCCTGAAGTCAGAATATTTTTGAGAGTGCAGCTTGTCAGTACCAACCTTAGCCTTATTATGCAGATCCATATACCTAAGGATTTCTAAATTTCTGATAAATTTTATTTATTAATATTCATATAAATACAGATGTGAAGTAATTAGTCCCAGCAAAATGACAGAACTAGAATTTAGGTACTGTTCTGTCCTAGATGCCAGCTTTTCACTGTCTATTGCTTTGAAAGTGATCTGAATTAGAAAAAAATACCTAAAGTGCATGAAATCAAATAGAAAAATAAATTGTAAACAATTAAAAAACTAAGGTATAGGTTCAATGTGTATATTTCTAAAAAAAATATGTTTTGGTAACTACATTTCCACTTAAAGGACAATACACTATTTAAAATTGGAACTGCTCCAGGAAACATGGGATGTCACATAAGTATTTTTAATCATTATTTCAGCACATACTATAATATATAAATGCTCTGGCTAAATTAAAATTTTTGGAGAAACTTCTAAATTTATTCAGCAAATATTTTATTGAACATCTACTTTGTACCAGATTCCATGCTAAAAGCTGGGAATACAAAGATAGAAGGACAAGGTCCCAGCTTTCAAGGAGCTAAAAATACAAAAGGAAAGTAAGGTATTAAAATAATTATAAAGCATTATGAAAACTGCTAATACAAAACACAGTGGGAACACTGTAGAAGAAACCTAAGTCTACTCCACAGAGCAACTGCAAGTGCGGTGAGACTTGAAAGGAGTCTGCCACCCACAAATTATGGGAAGGGCATTCCTGACAGGTAGAAGAGCACATGCAAAGGTATGGAAGCATAGAAAATATGCCTTGCTGGAGATGAAGCTGGACAGATAGATAGAGAGGAACAAGATCATGAATGACCTAGCATATCATGCAAAGAAGTTTATAGTTTCTCTTAGATGCAATGCAGAATCAATGGACAAATCTAATTGGGAAAATGGCATGATCAGATATGGATGTTAGAAAGAGATCTTTTGACCTTGAGGACTTTCTGTTAAATGAGATAAGTGAGACAAAGACAAACACTGTATGATATCACTCATACAGTGATACAGTTTTTCTAAGGAAAAACTCACAGAAACAGAGTAAAATTGGTAGTTACCAGGGCATAAGGGTTGGGGGGATAAGACAGATGTTATTTAAGGGTACAGACTTGGAATGAGTAGTAAATAAATCCTAGAGATGTAATGCACAGTACAGTGAATATAGATAATAATATTGTATTACAATCACCAAACTTGCTGAGAGACTAGAACCTAATTATCCCAACCAGTAAAGAGAAAAATTAGTTAATGTTATAGAGGTGCAACTATTGCTACAATGGCAATCATATTATATTCAATAATACAGTATCAAGTCAACATGTTGTATACCTTAAATTTACACAATGTTTTATGTCAAATATATTTCAATAAAAAAAGAAAGAACTTTGGCAAGAATGATTTAGTGAGAACTGAAACTAAAGCAATATGGATTTAAAAATGTGACTGTAATAATCCAACTCAGAGATTCTCAACTTTTATTGAGGACACATAAAATGGATGAGGTTCACATTCGTAAAATAGTCTCATAGACACTGACGATTGTGTGTTTTTCCTGGCACACTAGCTATAACACAATTGCTTTCTCTTCTACTCACAAAAATATAATGGAATGCAAGTCAGTAAAAGTGACATTTACAGGATTATTTATCTTATTTTTTTAAAGGTAAAACATTTGCAAACTTTGGTGTTTTACTAATATTAACACTGGCTGAGAATCACTGGACTGGGTAACAGAACCAAGCACACTGCTAAGAGTAAAAAAAAACAGAGATAGACTAAAGGATATGAAACAGACTTTATGTGATTTTGTGACTCGCTGCATGGGGAGAGGAAGAAGAGGAGAAGAATCAGGAATTTGATTGAATCCCTAGTACCAATAACAGCGTCAAGTACTCAGAAGGGCCCAGTAAACAATTTGTTGAAGGAGTGAGCAAATGAATACATTTTTCTAGAGAAAAGTAAGCCTAGTGGAGTTGGAAACTAGCTCTTTATTTTTAAATATTAAGACTGCTGGTTGTCACACCACTACATGGGTTAGAAATTATAGTCTTTGTCTATTCCTTTAGGAAATCCAAAACAACTTTGCTTTTCCTTATTTTCTTTAAAATAAGAGTTTTATTCTGATAGAACTGACACGATACAATTTAAGTATACAAGTATACAATTGAATGGTTTTTAGTATATTTACGGAGCTGTGCAACTAAATCCCCACAGTCTAATTTTTTAAAACTATTTTATCATTGCAAAAAGAAACCCTGTACCCATTAGCAGTCATTCCCCATGTCCCTGCACCTTCACCTTATGCAATCACTAATCTACTGTCTCTATAAATTTCCCTACTTTGGGTATTTCATATAAATGGAATCATACAATACATAGTCATTTGTGAGTGGCTTGTTCACTTACAGCATAACTTTGTCAAGTTTTATCCACGCTGTATCAGTACTTCATTCTTTTTTTTTAAATCCAGTTTTATTTAGCTACACAATGCTAAAGACTTGACAGACTGTCTCAGGTGTATCTTACAGTAATGATACAATTTAATTTACACGAAAGGGTAAAACATAAAATATATGAATTTAGTTTTGAGTTTATAGTAAGGGAAGAAGCTAGCATAATTAATATTATATGATCTAAAGAAAAAATAGGAGCTAACAAATTCTGTAATTGAGCGTTAATTTGCATGAGATGACAGATTCTCCAGATGAGGGACTTTTATGCTGTTCAACTCAGAAATTCAGTGTCTGTCACATAATGAATATTATTTACATGTTTTAAAATGAGATGGATGTAGAAAGCCATCAGCTGTACACTCCACTAATGATGATTCTAACTCAGCTCAGGCCACAGGAATTTCCAATATTCTCTCCCTTAGTTATGCTTCTAGAGGGAGGGTAGAAATAGGTGACTGAGGTTCTTTCCAATTTCTATAAACAGATACTGATAAAATGATTCCTACCAAAAAGTTACAAATAATACTGACATCAGCAAGGCTCTTTGAAAGATCATTTTGAATGACACTGCTTCCTAGTTCTGTTTATCTTTTTCTTTTTCAAGTGAATTTTGAGTCACTGCTTTTTTAACACTTCTGAACAATTTCAGCTTAGATATAATTTTTATGCAATGCCTCTGAATTCTGACCATTAAACACAATGTGTTTAGGTAGGAATCGTATTAAGTCATTAGTGTGCTTCATTTCATCAGCATCTGGGATAGTCACTGATTAGCTGGGTTGACTGGTTTCATATGTAAAAATGTGCAGAGTTCCTTTTATCTTCATCGCCCATACTAGAAATTTTTTTTTTTTTTTTTTTTTTTTTTTGCTGTACGCGGGCCTCTCACTGCTGTGGCCTCTCCCGTTGCGGAGCACAGGCTCCGGACACACAGGCTCCGCGGCCATGGCTCGCGGGCCCAGCCGCTCCGCGGCATGTGGGATCTTACGGGATCGGGGCACGAACCCGTGTCCCCTGCATCGGCAGGCGGACTCTCAACCACTGCGCCACCAGGGAAGCCCCATACTAGAAATTTTAAAGGCAAAAAAGCTATGCTCAAGTGATTTCAGGTTAAAACATGTGATTTCAAGTGATTTCAGAGTTTGGGCACTCAAACTTTAATCAAAGGCTCAATCTCCACATATTTATGTGCAAAATTCCAAAGTGATACTTATCAAATAAAGAAATCTTAATGTCCTATTAACAGCTATATAACCTACACTTCTGTATGTCACATAACATTTAATTCTTTTTGCACTGGGAGCTGCACTGCAAACATAAATCTATTTATATAAATACAGCCTTCCTGAAAGATTCCAAAAGCACTGGTCCACTCAACATGCCTATACACATCGAAGTACTGAGGTCCCATCACAGAGAAAAGAGTAATGGGTTACGTGGACATACAAGGAAAAAAATGGTCAGAATCCTTGCCCTCTAGAAATTAAAAGCTGGCTGAATTAGAATGCAGTATTGGTATCAATAGGATAATTTAAGGACATGGAAATATTTGGTTGACAAAGAGCAATTTCTTTTTTAAAATCTTTTTTTCAGCTTTGAGGTATAATTGACAAAAACTGTATATATTTAAGATGTACAATCTTATTGTTTCATATAACATTGCATATTGTGCACTGATCACCACAATCAAGCTAATAAGCATTCATTACCTCACATAGTTACTATTTTTTGTTGTTTTACTTTCATCCCACCACCAACGCCCCACTGGTAAAACACCTGTTGGTTCTCCATGAGTCTTTCGGTTTGTTATGTTTGCTCATTTGTTTTTTTAGACTCCACATATAAATGAAATTATACAGTATTTATTTTTCTCTGACTTATTTCACTCAACATAATACACTCTAGGTCCATCCATGTTGTTGCAAATGGCAAGATTTCATTCTTTTCTTATGGCTCAGTAGTATTCCACTGTATATATGTACCACATCTTCTTTATCCATTCATCTGTCAATGGACATTTAGGCTGCTTCCATATCTTTTTTTTTTTTTTTTTTTTTGCGGTACGCGGGTCTCTCACTGTCGTGGCCTCTCCCATTGCAGAGCACAGGCTCCAGACGCGCAGGCTCAGCGGCCATGGCTCACAGGCCCAGCCTCTCCACGGCATGTGGGATCTTCCCGGACCAGGGCACGAACCCGTGTCCCCTGCATCTGCAGGCAGACTCGCAACCACTGCGCCACCAGGGAAGCCCCATTCCATACCTTGACTATTGTAAACAGTACTGCAATGAACATAGGGGTGCATATATTTTGTCAAATTAGTATTTTTGTTTTCTCTGGAAAAATACCCAGAAGTGGAATAGCTGAATCGTGTGGTAGTTCTATTTTTAATTTTGTGAGGAACCTCCATGCTGTTTTCCTTAGTGGCTGCACCAATTTACATTCCCACCAGTGCAGGAGGGTTCCCTTTTCTCCACACCCTCTCAAATAACACCAGTTATTTGTTGCTTTTTGATAATAGCTATTCTGACAGGTGTGAGGTGGTATCTCACTGTGGTTTTGGTTTGCATTTCCCTGATGATTAGTGATTTTGAGCATCTTTTCAGGCGTCTGTTGGCCATCTATAAGTTTTCTTTGGAAAAATGTCTACTCAGGTCCTCTGCCTTTTTTTTTTTTTTTTTTTTGCAGTACACGGGCCTCTCACTCTTGTGGCCTCTCCCGTTGTGGAGCACAGGCTCCGGACGTGCAGGCTCAGCAGCCATGGCTCACGGGCCCAGCCGCTCTGCGGCATGTGGGATCTTCCCAGACCGGGGCATGAACCCGTGTCCCCTGCATCGGCAGGCAGACTCTCAACCACTGCGCCACCAGGGAAGCCCCTCTGCCTTTTTTTTAAAACATCTTTATCAGAGTATAGTTGCTTTACAATGTTGTATTAGTTTCTGCTGTATAACGAAGTGAATCAGCTATATGTACACATATATCCCCAAATCCCCTCCCTCCTGCATCTCCCTCCCACCCTCCGTATCCCACCCCTCTAGGTGGTCACAAAGCACCAAGCAGATCTCCCTGTGCTATCCTCTGCCCAGTGTTAAATCAGTTTATTTGTTTATGATGTTGAGTTGTTGAGTTCTTTGTACTTTTTGGATATTAACCCCTTATCAGATATATTGTTGACAAACATCTTTGTTCATTCAATAGGCAGCCTTTTCATTTTGTTGACAGTTTTCTATCATTGTGCAAAAGCTTTTTAGTGTAGTCCCATTAGTTTATTTTTGCTTTTGTTTCCTTGCCTGAGGAGAGAGATCCAAAAAAATATTGCTAAGAGCAATGAGTGTACTGTTTACGTTTTATAATAAGAGTTTTACAGTTTCAGGTCTTACATGTAAACCTTTCATCCATTTTGAATTTATTTCTGTAAATTGTGTGAAAAAGTAGTTCAGTTTGGTTCTTTTGCATGTAGCTGTCCAGTTTTCCCAACGTCATATGTTGCAGAGGCTGTCTTTTTCCTATTGTATATTCTTGCCTCCTTTATCATAGATTAATTGACCATATACATGAGGGTTCAATTCTGGGCTCTCTATTCTCTTCCATTGATCTTTGTGTCTGGTTTTGTGCCAATATCATATATATATATATATTTTTATAACTTTTATGTTTTATTTATTTTTGGCTGCACTGGGTCTTCGTTGCTCCATGTGGGCCTTCTCTAATTGTGGTGAGCGGGGGCTACTCTGTTGCAGCACATGGGCTTTTCACTGTGGCGGCTTCTCTTGTTGCGGAGCACGGGCTCTAGGCGTGTGGGCTTCAGTAGTTGTGGCACGTGGGCTCAGTAGCTGTGGCTCGCAGGCTCTAGAGCGCAGGCTCAGTAGTTGTGGTGCACAGGCTTAGTTGCTCCGCAGCATGTGGGATCTTCCCGGACCAGGGCTCGAACCTGTGTCCCCTGCATTGGCAGGCAGATTCTTAGCCAGGGCACCACCAGGGAAGTCCCTATCATATTGTTTTGATTGCTGTAGCTTTGTAGTATAGCTTGAAATCAGGGAGCATGATAATTCCAGCTTTGTGCCAATATCATATTGTTTTGATTACTGTAGCTTTGTAGGATAGCTTGAAATTGGGGAGCATGATAACTCCAGCTTTGTTCTTCTTAAGATTGTTTTTGTCATTTTGGGTCTTCTGTGTTTCCATACATATTTTAGAATTATTTCTTCTAGTTCTGTGAAAAAAGCCATTGGTATTTTGATGGGAATGCAGTGAATTCGTAAACTGTCTTGGGAAGTATGGTCATTTTAACAATATTAATTCTTCCAATCCATAAGCATGTTTTATTTTTCCATTTGTTTGTGTCATTTTCAATTTCTTTCATCAATATCTTATAGTTTTTTGAGTACAGGTCTTTTACCTCCTTGGTTAGATTTATTTCTGGGCATTTTATTCTTTTTGATGCAATTGTAAATGGGGTTGTTATCTTAATTTCTCTTTCTGATAGTTTATTGTTAATATATAGAAATGCAACAGATTTGTGTATATTAATTTTATATCCTGAAATTTTACCAAATTCATTTATTAGTTTTAATAGTTTTCTGGGGGCATCCTTAGGATTTTCTATACATAGTATCATATCATATGCAAAGAGTGGAAGTTTTACTTCTTCCTTTCCAATGTGGATTCCTTTTACTTCTTTTTCTTATCTAACTGCTGGGGCTAGGACTTCTAATACTATGTTGAATACAAGTGGTGAGAGTGGGTAACCTTGTCCTGCTCTTGATCTCAGAGGGAAAGCTTTCAGTTTTTCACCTTTGAGTATGATGTGAGCTGTGGGATTGTCATATATGGCCTTTATTAAGGTGAGGTACATTCCCTCTATACCTACTTTGTTGACAGTTTTAACATCATAAATGGATGTTGAATTTTGTGAAAAGCTTTTCCTGCACCTACTGAGATGATCCTATGATTTTTATTCTTCAATCTGTTAATGTGGTATATATCACACTGATTGATGTGTGGATACTGAATCATTCTTGCATTTCTGAAATAAACTGCATCTGATCATGGTGTATGATCCTTTTAATGTATTACTGAATTTGGCTTACTAATATTTTGTTGAGGATTTTTGCATCGGCGTTCATCAGTGATATTGACTTATAATATTTTTTCTACTGCCTTTGTCTGGTTTTGGTATCAGGGTGATGCTGGTCTTGTAGAATGAGTTCACAAGCATTCCTTCTTCAACAGTCTGAGAAGGATAGGTGTTAATTCTTTAAATGTTTGTTAAAATGCACCTGTGAAGCTGGCTGGTCCTAGACTTTTGTCAGGAACTCATTCCTTTTTTAATGGCTAAATAATATTCCCCTATATGGATATACATTTGAAGTATCATTGCCTCTTATGATGGACGTGTGGGTTATTTCCACTTTTTGCCTATTACAAATGATGCTGCTATAAACATTCATGTACACCTTTTTGTGTGAAATATATTTTTATTTTTCTTGTGTATATACCTAGGAGTGAAATAGCTGGTAAAGTGGTAAGTCTGTTTATTTTCTCTGTTTATTTTTGCCAGACTGTAATCTTTCCATTTCCTCTGCACGTGTTTGTTTGTATGTGTGTGAGTGTAAAAAGACAAAAAGGTGCTGGCTTCTGCTATGATGGTTGTTATTTTAAGCCAGCCAGTAGCTGGTGATTTAAGGAAAAATACTCAAAATAAGAGAAGCAGGTTACGGTTCTGAATAATCTGCAACTGTATATAAATTAAGTGTCATCTGCTTCATACTTTCTACATCACAAGTTATTTTTAACAAGGAGTAGTTGAGCAATAAAAACTTATTCACAAAAAGTTTATCTCCTTAAAGCTAGCCAGCTAGCTCTCTGATTCATACATATGTATAAAATGTATTTAAAATGAGTAGTCATGAAAATATTTTAAGAAAACTAATGTTTTAAAATTCCTGCACTTAATACAGCTATAAAACCTGTGATTTTTCTAGTGGAAACGTCATCTTGTGTATTTTAGTTTGTATTAGAGTGATGCCTCAGATATGAATCTTAGCTGCTGATTAATGCAAAGATGCTATTGCACTGCCTGACCTATTGAAAAGCTAGTATACAGAACTGCAAAAAGGTCACTTGAGGAAATGGGCTCTAAACAAGCTGTGAAACATGAGAACCACTTATTGTGAATTTTTTTTTTTAATGTAAATACTACTAGCAGTTCTAGAGCATTATTTCACACTGGGCAATTACTGCATCAGATCAGGGGGCTGATTTAGAAGCATTTTCTAAGTAGTTATAGTTGGGCTAACAATAAACAATAAAGAGGTCTGCCAATAAATTAAATCTTCACTATTACTTAGGCAATTAAGATTCATTTTCAAACCAGGACCCATTATTAAAGAACTAAACAATTAAGTGTAGTACTTAAAAATTAAGGATACAGAAAGTACTGAATTTTTAAGTGCTACAGTTTTTACAGCAAGTGATTTTCAGTTTGCTTTCCCCACCATTTCATCAATCCTGTATTATTTTCTAAAACAGAGATCTTCTTTTCACTTCCTGAAGTTTTTCATATATTTTGCCCTTAGGCTGAAAGCTTAATGTGTGCTAAAAATACACACACATACCCCCATATGTTTTCTATCTAGGTCACACAAAGCTGGAGCATCTGGATGTGCCAAGTAAGAATCTGACTCTAGTCAGGATGATGACAGCGAGAAAACACCTCAATAAAAAATATATTATTACACGCATGCCATGTAATTGATTGAAGTTAGCCAAATATATCTTGCCACTCTTCCTACTTCATTGACATATACTATTTGAAGTTAGATGAGAATATTCAGGATTTAATTAGTAAACCTCAACTGTGAAGGCAACTTGTGATAATGGGAAAAAGGAGGTTACACATAGATAATAAAGAATTAACTAAAAACTATAATGCTAATAAGACTGCCTGAGCAAAGGCGACTCCTAGAATATGAAATCAAAGTATACATATTAGCATAGAGTGCAACCAAACTTTTCACATAAATTATTTGCAGACATGTACTAAGAACTTCATGTTTCAATTTCTTTTCTTTTCTTTTTTTTTTTTTTGAGGTATATGCGGGCCTCTCACTGTTGTGGCCTCTCCCGTTGCAGAGCACAGGCTCCGGACGCCCAGGCTCAGCGTCCATGGCCCACGGACCCAGCCGCTCCACGGCACGCGGGATCCTCCCGGACCGGGGCACGAACCCGCGTCCCCCACATCGGCAGGCGGACTCTCAACCACTGCGCCACCAGGGAAGCCCCATGTTTCAATTTCTTAAAAATCAGTAGTTTTAACTACTTCTAAGGTCTTACAATATAATTGGATCTGTATCTATTGCTATCTACTCCTGGACATGTATTTGTACTGAATGGTTCAGAAAAGGGCAGTGGCACAACCACAATATAAGAAAAGGCAATCTCTTTCCGCACTGGCAGTATGATAACAACATTAGCTATAGAAGCTTATAGAAACTTTATTGCTGAATGTTTTGAGTTTACTATAAAATTATGGATTATTCCATCACAATACCAAATACTACTGTTAAAAGAATATCACATTCTATTAACATAATAAGCATTAATATGATTTGGTTCTTACTAAGCAGCCCTAGTGTTTAAAACTGGTAAAATTTATTTAGAAGGGTTCGATATTTAAAGTCTCTTATGTGGGAATTCCTTGGCGGTCCAGTGGTTAGGACTAAGTGCTTTCACTGAGCGGGGTGGGGGTGGTGGGGCTGAGTTCAACCCCTGGTTGGGGAACTAAGATCCCACAAGCCACATGGCACGGCCAAATAGAAAAAAAAAAAAAAAATTAAAAAAGACCCCTCTCTCCCCCCTTAAAAAAATAAATATAAAATCTTTTATGCTTACTTTACTCTGCTTAAATGTTTATTTTATTTTATATTCATGTTTTGGAATATAGTATGCATAATTATTTTTTCCTAAGGTTATGAAGAAATTAGTAACTTTACCTATTGGAGGGGGGGCTTATAGGAGCTAGGCATATAAGAGACAAAGATGAGATTAATTTTTTCACTCTACCTTTTCGTAGTTTTGGGGTTTTGAATCATGTAAAGAAGGTATGGTTCAGTCAAAAAAACTAAGCAAAAATTTGAAAACATAAGTTAACCTCTGCATAATTTTCAAAGGGAGATTGTAGATACTCTTTGTGGTGTTTAAAGCAAGAAAGATTATTTCCAATTGCTAATCAAATCTTATCTACATCAGAAATATTTTCCTTACCATAATTCCAAAAGATACATGTACCACAATGTTCACTGCAGCACTATTTACAATAGCCAGGACATGGAAGCAACCTAAATGTCCAAGGACAGATGAATGGATAAAGAAGATATGGCACATATATATAATGGAATATTACTCAGCCATAAAAAGGAATGAAATTGAGTTATTTGTAATGAGGTGGATGGATCTAGAGTCTGTCATTCAGAGTAAAGTCAGTCAGAAAGAGAAAGACAAATACTGTATGCTAATGCACATATAGGAATTTAAAAAAATGGTACTGATGAACCTAGTGGCAGGGCAGGAATAAAGATGCAGACGTTGAGAATGGACTTGAGAACACGGGGGTGAAAGGGAAGCTGGGACGAAGTGAGAGAGTGTAATTGACATATATACACTACCATGTAAAATGGATGGCTAGTGGGAATCTGCTGCATAGCACAGGGAGATCAGCTCGATGCTGTGTGATGACCTAGAGGGGTGGAATAGGGAGGGTGGGAGGGAAGCTCAAGAGGGAGGGGATATATGTATACATATAGCTGATTCACTTTGCTGTATAGCAGAAACTAACACAACACTGTAAAGTAATTATATTCCAATAAAGATATAAAAAAAAAAAGAAATGTTTTTCTTGCCTATACCCTTTTCTACATGCTCTGTGCAACTGCTTGGACTACTGAACCAGCTTCTTCTGTTACACAACTACTACACATAATTTGGCTCATTCTCCAACTGCCATGAGAATTATCATATTCTGTTAGTCTCCTACTAAATGTCCTTATTATGTTCCCGTTCACCACTTGGCAAGAAGTCCATACTCCCATGAAAAGTCCATAAGATCCTTTAGAATCTAGACCAAAGCAACCTTTCCAGCCTCATCTATTTTCCTATACCGGCTTACTCTGACCTTTCACGACTCCTTGACCTGGCATGTGCTTTGAATGCTTTTGCCCACTAAGTCTTTCTCAGGAACCAGTTCTAAAGCCACCTCCTCTGAAAATTCTTTTTTTTTTTTTTTTTTTGCGCCATGCAGGCCTCTCACTGTTGTGGCCTTTCCCGTTGCGGAGCACAGGCTCCAGACACACAGGCTCAGCAGCCATGGCTCACGGGCCTAGCCACTCTGCGGTATGTGGGATCTTCCCGGACCGGGTCACGAACCCGTGTCCCCTGCATCGCCAGGCGGACTCTCAACCACTGCGCCACCAGGGAAGCCCTGAAAATTCTTTTTGAATTCAACCAGAGTTTAATAACTGCTTCCAGATTACTTATATTCTTAATACTGTTTATAGAAATCTTTCAGATCAGTCTTTCTGATCAGCTCTTTAATTGTGGATCTCTGAGGCAATCACTACATCCTCCCATATTTAACTTTACAGAAAAGGTTATTTGCAAATCAAGCTGCTACTGCTTTATACAATATTTGATTTCAGCTTTTCCTCTTTATTCGAACTGTATAGATCACCTTTCTATTACATTTTTTTTTTTTCTTTTTTTAACGCGGGCCTCTCACTGCTGTGGCCTCTCCCGTTGCGGAGCACAGGCTCCGGACACACAGGCCCAGCGGCCATGGCTCAAGGGCCCAGCCACTCCGCGGCATGCGGGATCCTCCCAGACCGGGGCACGAACCCCTGTCCCCTGCATCGGCAGGCGGACTCTCAACCACCGCGCCACCAGGGAAGCCCTACATTTTGTTTTTCAAGAGACTTTTCTTCTCCAAATTGACTCTTACTTCTCTCTAACACTTTTTTTTTTTTTTCAGTACGCGGGCCTCTCACTGTTGCGGCCTCTCCCATTGCGGAGCATAGGCTCCAGACGCGCAGGCTCAGCGGCCATGGCTCATGGGCCCAGCCGCTCCGTGGCATGTGGGATCCTCCTGGACCAGGGCACGAACCCGTGTCCCCTGCATCGGCAGGCAGACTCTCAACCACTGTGCCACCAGGGAAGCCCTCCCTAACACATTTTAAAGGAAGCTACCCCAACCACCTCTTCTACAATGCAACTCCATCTTCTACATGGTTCTCTAGTTGTTCTTTTTTTCAGACCAATAATGGATAGAAAATCCAGACAGAAAATCAATAAGGAAACAAAGGACTTGAACAACTATATAGACCAAATAGACCTAATAAACATATATAGAACATTCCACCCAACAGCAGCAGAATACATATTCTTCCCAAGCTCACTTGGCTCTTTCTCCAGGATAAATCATATGTTAGGTCACGATACAAGTATTAACAAATTTCAAAAGATTGAAACATATGAAGTACTTTTTCTGACCACAATGCAATGAAGCTAAAAATCAATAGCAAAAGGAAAACCGGAAAATTCACAATATGTGGAAGTTAAACAGCATACTCTTGAACAACCACTAGGTCAAAGAATAAAAAAGGAAATTATAAAATGCCTTGAGATAAAGGAAAATGAAAATACAACATACCAAAACTTATGGGTGCAGCAAAAGCAATACTAAGAGGGAAGTTCACAGAAAAAACACCTACATTAAAAAAGAAAGATGTCAAATAAACAACCTAACTATATACCTCAAAGACCTAGAAAAAGGACAACAAACTAAGCCCAAAGTTAGCAGAAGGAAAAAAATAAAGATTAGAGTAGAAAATAAATAAACAAAATAGAAAAAAAAAACAAAAAGAAATCAACAAAAATAAGAGTTGGTTTTTTGAAAAGGGACAAAATTAACAACCGTTATTAGCTAGACTAACAAAAATAGATCCAAATAAATAATATTAGAAGTGAAGAGATATTGCAACTAATGTCACTGAAATAAAAATAATCATGACAGACAACATGAACAACTACATGTCAATAAACTGGATAACCTACAAGAAGGGCTCAATTCCTAGAAACATACAACGTACGAAGATTAAGTTATGAAGGAAGAGAAAAGTCTGAAGAAACTTATAACTAGTATGAAGTTTGAATCAGTAATCAAAATCCTTCCAACAAAGAAACTCCTAAGACCAGATGGCTTCACTGGTGAGTTCTACCAAACATTTAAAGGAGAATTAACACCAATCCTTCTCAAACTCTTCCTAAAAACTGAGAAAGAAGAAACACTTCCAACTCATTTTATGAAGCCAGCATTTTCCTGATACCAAAGCCAGAGAAGAATACTATGAGAAAAGAAAACTACAGGCCAATATCCCTGATGAATACAGATGCAAATATTCTCAACAAAACACTAGAAATCAAACCAACAGCATATTAAAAAGATCATACACCATGGTCAAGTGGGATTTATCTCTAGGATGTAAGGATGGTTCAACATATCCATTTAAATTAATGTGATACACCACATTAACAAAATAAAGGATAAAAATCACATGATCATCTCAATAGATGCAGAACAAATATCTGACAAAACTGAACAACCTTTCACAATTAAAAACTTTCAGCAGGGGCTTTCTGGTGGCACAGTGGTTGAGAGTCCGCCTGCTGATGCAGGGGACACGGGTTCGTGCCCCGGTCCGGGAAGATCTCACATGCCGCGGAGCATCTGGGCCCGTGAGCCATGGCCACTGAGTCTGCGCGTCTGGAGCCCATGCTCCGCAATGGGAGAGGCCACAACAGTGAGAGGCCCGCGAACCGCAAAAAAAAAAAAAAAAAAAAAAAATGCTCAGTGTAAAATGCAAATCAAAAAGCACAATGAGATATCAACTCACACCTGTCAGGATGGCTACTGAAAAGACAACAAGTGTTGGTAAGAATGTGGAGAAACTGGAACCCTTGCATACTATTTGTAGGGATGCAAAGTGGTGCAGCTGCTGCAGAAAACAGCATGGAGATACCCCAAAATATTAAAAATAGAACTATCAAATGATCTAGCAATCCTACATCTGAATATTTTCCAAAATAATTGAAAGCAAACTCTCAAAGAGATACTAGCACTCCCATGCAGCACTATTTACAACGGCCAAGACGTGGAAACAACCTAAATGTCCACTGATGGATGAATGGAGAAAGAAAATGTACTATATACATACAATGAAATATTATTCAGGCTTAAAAAAGAAGGAAATTCTACAACATGTGACAACAACATGGATGATCATGAGGACCATTATGCCAAGTGAAATAAACTAGTCATAGAAAGACAAATACTGCATAATTCCACTTATATGAGGCATCTAAAATAGACAAATTCATAGAATCAGAGTCAAATGGTGGTTAACAGGGACTGGGGGGATGGGGAAATATGAAGTTACTAATAAATAGGCATAAAGTTTCAGTTAGGGTTAGTAAGTTGAGATCCGCTGTACACCATACCTCTAGTCAACAATACTATATGGTACACTTAAACTATTTGTTAAGCGTGTAGATCTCATCTAAAGTGTTCTTAACACAATAATATTTAGAAAAAAGACGACCAAACCTACAGATTCTGAACTGCCAACACTCCTACAATCAGCTGGCTCTCTGGTACTTAACTGATGGCAATTCTCTTCCCATACATCCTATTCAGGCAAATATGCCAACAAATTTTAAGCAACAAGCAGCAAGTTTTAAGGCTGACAAATAATATCCAGCCTGGAGGTGATTAGCTTTTCTTTCTTAACTGATTAGTTAACAAAAACTTTCTACTGATGAGGTAACAATAACTTCACTTTAAAAGTTTGGTTTGATTCTATTAGGTTCTTTCTGGAGTGAAATCAAAATTATGCCAGAGTAATTCATGAATGTACTACATATAAGAGGAGAAAGACAGATGCACCCATCCAGGAATAAAAAAGGCATGTATATAGTATTATCATTTGCCTAGGCATTAAGTTAAATAAATCTGGTATCCTCAAATCTTTTCTGTTCTTCATTTTCTATGTGCAGTCAATCAGTCTCATTGATTCTTCCTTATAATAGCAATCACACTGTTTTCTATGCCCAATCTGCTTATCCTATTCAGACCCATAGAGCCTGAACTTTTGTTACAGCTTCCTAACTTATGTCACCACTTATAGCCTCCTATAATTTCTCCCAGCACACTACTACCTAACTAACTGTCTGAGGTTACACCCTGATCAAGTCATTTCCCTACTCCCAATTTTCCATTAAAAAAAAAATCAGCCTAGCATTCAAGACCCTTTATAATCTAGCCTCAAATTGTCTTTCAGGATTCATCTTCCTGTATTCCTTTATATAAAATACTTACTCACCTAAATTGACTTAATCACTGCCTCTAAATGTGCTCTGTACTTTCCTACCTACATCTTTTTTTTTTTTTTTTTTTTTTTGCGGTATGAGGGCCTCTCACTGCTGTGGCCTCTCCCGTTGCGGAGCACAGGCTCCGGATGAGCAGGCTCAGCAGCCTTGGCTCACGGGCCCAGCCGCTCCGCGGCATGTGGGATCTTCCCGGACCGGGGCACGAACCCGTGTCCCCTGCATTAGCAGGCTGACTCTCAACCACTGCGCCACCAGGGAAGCCCTCCTACCTACATCTTTTATATTCATACTATTCCTCTACCTAGAATGATCTTGGTCCATTTATCTATATTAGCAAATTATACTGTAATAGAATCAGCCTATGACCCACCCACTTGTGGAGTTCTAGGTGAAATCACTTTTACAGGTTGTTCCTACTTCACTGAATCAGTAACACCTACCTTCCAAGTGGCTAAAGTCAGCCCTCCCTCTTCTGTGACTTTCTAGGAGCCCTCCAGAAAAAAAGGGAAATGTCTCGAGTATAAAAGTTGATACTTGCTGTTTTCCCACCTCTCTTTTCCAGTTGCTATTTCTAATTCTAGTGACACCATTTACCACTGTATCTTTGGTGCTTTAATACCTATGTTCACAATCCAGTATGGGCTAGTGGCACCAATGTGATAGAGTACTCCTGTCCTCCATGCTCTCAATCCTTGATCACACTCATTATTTTAACACATATTTTTTGAGTACCTACATGAAGTACTACCGTTGACACTAGGGACACATCGGTGAAAAAATAGTCAAAAATGCTTCCCCTCATGGAAATTATATTCCAGAGGAGGAGAGAGAGACAATAAATTAAGATAAGTACAACAGGGCTTCCCTGTTGGTGCAGTGGTTGAGAGTCCGCCTGCCGATGCAGGGGACACAGGTTGGTGCCCCGGTCCGGGAGGATCCCACATGCCACGGAGCGGCTGGGCCCGTGAGCCATGGCCGCTGAGCCTGCGCATCTGGAGCCCGTGCTCTGCAATGGGAGAGGCCCGCGTACCATAAAAAAATAAAAAATAAAAAAAAAGATAAGTACAACATACAGTGTATTAGATTTTGAGAAGTTTTAAGAAGAAGCAACAGGAAAACATGTGTGGGGCGGGAGAAATGGTTATAATTTTAGGGTGGCTAAAGAAAGTGTCATTGAGAAGTTTTAAGAACTAAAAGATGAGGATTGAGCCAGATATACCGAAGAATGTTCTAAGCAAAGGAACTACAAATACAAAGGTTCTGAGTTGGAAGTATGACTAGTAGGTTCAAGAGAAAAACGAGGCCAGTTAGCTGAAGCCAAGAAAAGAAAAAAATGAGATCAGACATAATAGTGGATCAGATCATCTATAACAGGGGTCAGCAAACTATAGCCCAAGGACTGAATCCAACCCACTGCCTGCTTTTTAAAGTTTTAATACCTACGGCTGCTTTCATGCTACAAGAGCAGAGCTGAACAGTTGTAAGAGAGTCTGTATGAGTTAGAAAATCCAAAATATTTACACTATGGCTCTTTACAAAAAAAGGTTTACTAACCTTTATGTAGAACTCACAGGCCATTTATAAAGACTTTGAGATGGAAACTCCCTGAAGAGGAGTTGCATGACCTGAATTACATTTTTACAGGTCACCCTAGCTGTTGGGCTGGGAATAGACTAAAGAGAGAAAGGTAGGAAGTGGGGAGATCCAATTAGAGTACTATTACAAAAATCCAGGTGAGAGATGATGGTGGCTTGGATGACAGTGGTAGTCAGACATGGTGAAAAGTAGTTAGATTTTAGATATATTTTGAAGGTAGACCAACAGAATTTACTCTTTTATCAGATTGAAGTGTGAGAGGATCAGTAGTCAAGGATAACCCTAAGGCTTCTGGTTTGCCAACAGGAGAAACAGAATTCTCACAGACTGCTGCAGAAGGATGTGGAGAGAGCAATTCTGAGAGACAATGCAGGGAGCTCACTTCTGGTCATGTTAAATGTGAGGAGCTTATTACTAAACATCCAAAGAGAGATTCGGGGTGGTAGTTCGATCTATGAGTTTGGAGTTCAGAAGAGAGCTATAGAATGGAGATAAAAATTGAGGAGTCATCAGGGTATAAATGACATCTAAAGGCATAAGACTGAATAAGCACATCAAGAAAAGAATATATATGAGAATAAATTACACACACACACACACACACACACACACACACACACGAGGATAAATTCCAGAATTGAGCCACAGGACACTAAATGTTTACAAGTTAGGATATGAGGTGGAACTAGAAGACTGATAACAAATGGTAGAAAGATAGGAAAAAAACCAAGTATGTGTGTTGACCTAGAAGACAGGTGAAAAAGTGTTTCAAGGATGCGGAGATCAACTGTGGCAAATGTTAAGTAAGATAAGATCTGAGAGGTGACCACTGGATTTAGAAATTTGAAAGTCAATGGTGACCTTGGTAAGAGTTGTGGACTGGCAGAAAGAGAAAGTCTAACTAGAGTGGGTTCAAGAGAGAATGGGGGGAAAGTAATTGGAGACAATGAATACAGACAAGTATTTTAAGAAGTTTTGCCCAAGTGAAGGAATTGGCCTTGCCTAGAAACATGACACATACATCTGCAGTAACAGAAGGGAAGGCTGAATGTATGGGCACAATTGCAGACAGGTGGGTGGTCTGTAAAAGTTCTCTCTTGATTGCCTCAATTTTCTCAGTGAAATAGGATGTAAGATCAGGTTATGTCCTAGTTCCCTGTGCTACTCTTGTGAAGATAGGGAAGAAGGACTTGACTGAGAAGAGAACACATGAAATAGCCCTTTGGGACTTCCACTCAATGTGTGGATCATGGGCCAGCAGCAACACCACCTGGAGACTTGTCGGAAATGTAGAATCTCAGGCCCTCCCTGGCCTTCTAAATCAGGATCTGCACTTTTAACAAGATCCCCAGGTGATTTGTATGCACATTAAAGTTTGTTTAAAGCACTGATATAGGAGACCAGGAGAGAAAATGGGCAAGAGAAACACAGTATGACTACCAGGCAGTACAAAGATTAGTGATCATGAATTTAAAGTGGTACTAGTAATTTTGATTTGCATTTCCCTAATAATTGGCAATGTTGAGCATCTTTTCATGTGCTTTTTTGGCCATCTGTATGTTTTCTTTGGAGAAATATCTATTTAGATCTTCTGTCCATTTTTTGATTGGGTGGTTTGGTTTTTTTTTGATTCATGTGCTTTTTTGGCCATCTATATGTTTTCTTTGGAGAAATATCTATTTAGATCTTCTGCCCATTTTTTGATTGGGTGGTTTGGTTTTTTTTTTGATATTGAGCTGTATGAGCTCTCTGTATATTTTGGAGATTAATCCCTTGTTGGTCACATCATTTGTAAATATTTTCTCCCATTTTGTAGGTTGTCTTTTTGTTTTGTTTATGGTTTCCTTTGTTGTGCAAAAGCTTTCAATTATGTCCCATTTGTGGTATATATATACAATGGAATATTACTCGGCCATAAAAAAGAATAAAATAATGGCATTTGCAGCAACATGGCTGGACCTAGAGATTATTGTACCATTAAGTGAAGTAAGCCAGACAGAGAAAGATAAATATCATGCAATATCACTTATATATGGAATCAAAAAAAAAAGATACAAGTGACCTTATATACAGAACAGAAATACACCCCACAGACATAGAAAACAAACTTTTGGTTACCAAAGGAGAAAGGGGGGAAAGAGGAATAAATTAGGAGTTTGGGATTAACATATATACACTACTATATATAAAAGAGATAACCACCAAGGACCTACTGTATACTACAGGGAACTATACTCAATATTTTGGGTTTTTGTTTTAATTTATTTTATTGAAGTATAGTTGATTTACAATGCTGTGTTAATTTCTGCTGTACAACAAAGTGATTCAGTTATATATATATATATATATATATATATATATATATATATATATATATAT
Organism: Mesoplodon densirostris; assembly: GCF_025265405.1. Lineage (NCBI taxonomy): Eukaryota > Metazoa > Chordata > Mammalia > Artiodactyla > Ziphiidae > Mesoplodon > Mesoplodon densirostris. The sequence continues at coordinate 46,619,451 of NC_082668.1, forward strand.
ATTCTTTTCCATTATGGTTTACTACAGGATACTGAACATAGTTCCCTGTGCTATACAGTAAGACCTTGCTGTTTATCCATTCTATACATAATAATTTGCATCTGCTAATCCCAGACTTCCAATGTCTCCCTCCCCCACCCCCTCTCCCTAGGCAACTACAAGTTTGTTCTCTGTATCTGTGAGTTTGTTTCTGTTTCACAGATAAGTTCATTTGTGTCGTATTTTAGATTCTACATATAAGTTATATTATGCGGTATTTGCCTTACTCTTTCTGACTTACTTCACTTAGTATGATAATCTCTATGGCATTATCTCATTCTTTTTTATGGTTGTATACTCAAAATTTTGTAATGCTAAGTGAGCATTAAGAGTAATACAGATATAAGCAAGATGCAGCCCTCCCTTCCACAAAAGGCTGGTGGGACGGGGAGAGAGAATGCAAATCATTTCCAACAAAGCAAAAGTGACATAATAGGAATACGCAGAAAATGCTATGGAAAAAGCTACATAATAACTAAGTCTTGCTGGCGGATATGGGAAGACTTCAAAGACGTTTTTAAGTGTGAGCAAACATCAAAATTAGAAATCAACTAAACTAAAATTTGACTTATATATGTCCCTCATCTTTTCTATATAATATTTCACAGAAGTTAGGTGAAAAGTAAAAGAAGTTAATATAACAAAGAAGAAAAATGAGAACCATAAAAAAATTTATCATTAATTTGCAAATAAAAACAAATAAACAAACAACCAATCATGATTGATAATGAGCCCCAAGCTAACCTTAAAATATATCTGAAGGAACATCCACCTTCACTAATTAAAAAAGAAATAAAAACAAACCACCCAAACTTTCAAGGTTAGAACTGGAAGAATATATTCTTCAGAAGGAAGGGGCATTTGAACCACAGTCCTGGACTGGAATTTCTCTTTGATTATACTGCCTCCACAACACTGGCTGGGATGGGCAGGGGGAGGGGTGACCCTTTAATACTGGTTCAGTTATGGGCAAAGGACTTTTCCTTGATTCCTCACAGCACAGGTGAAACAAAACTGGGACATTCAAAAATACATGAGTAAGGGCTTCCCTGGTGGCGCAGTGGTTGAGAGTCCGCCTGCCGATGCAGGGGACACGGGTTCGTGCCCCAGTCCGGGAAGATCCCACATGCCGCAGAGAGGCTGGGCCTGTGAGCTATGGCCGCTGAGCCTGTGCATCCGGAGCCTGTGTTCTGCAACGGGAGAGGCCACAACAGTGAGAGGCCCACATACCGCAAAAAAAAAAAGAGTAAAAGGCTAAAAGATGCAAAGTAGAATAAAATGAACAAAGGGAATAACATGAATGTAGGGGATACAGATTATAAACTACCACTTATTTATCTTTAGTTTATAATCTAATAAATGTGTCCCTTCTTTCTCATTCTTGGTCATCATTCTTCCAGACTTCAAAAATAAATAAATTGATCCCAATAAGCCTTAACATTCATGTCACATGGAGGTGGGATAGGTAGAAAGCCATTCCTTAAATTACTTCTCTCTCTCTTCTGTAAGAGACAGATCAGACCTTCTTATGTCAATAATATCCAATTCAGCTTTTTTTTTTTTTTTTGCTGTACGTGGGCCTCTCACTGTTGTGGCTTCTCTCATTGTGGAGCACAGGATCCGGACGCTCAGGCTCAGCGGCCATGGCTCACGGGCCCAGCCGCTCCGTGGCATGTGGGATCTTCCCAGACCAGGGCACGAACCCGTGTCCCCTGCATCGGTAGGTGGACTCTCAACCACTGTGCCACCAGGGAAGCCCTCCAATTCAGCTTTTGCAATACCAGCAGGACTCTAATTATCAAGACAGGATTAAATTCAAAACAATTTTTAAAAATACAAATGATATTTTAAGCAAAGGAAAATCACAAAAATCCACAAGTATGAAGTATGAAAGTATCCCTTATCTGAAATCACATATTTACCATTATGTTCTAAACTAGTGGTCTATAAAATTACTCATGTACTTATGAAAGAGCTAATACTACTAAGTGGGTTTCAGATATCACCACATTGAGAAAAACTTCTAATTCTGGGAAATAGCTACTTTATAAATGAAAATATATGTAGCAGGACCTCACAGGGATTCAGTTACAAAACAAAAGTTGAAGACTGTACTGCTCATCTAAGAAATGGCTCTAGCATTTCTCCAAACAAAATCTACTTTAAATAAAGTCACTGAATCCACTTGTAAATTATTTCTCTTTGGCTGTCTCATTATTCAATATGCTTTCAAGGAACATGGTGATGAAAGAAGAAAAATACCTCTTTCTAACATAACCATACTGGCAAGAACATCAACATTATCAGTATTCAAAGAATGTCTTGGCAGGTTAAACCTTCATAAAAAGAAGGAACACTATCTAATCCAAGATGTCAAAATAGCAATAGTACTTCTCATATTATGTGCAATATGATTGTTTGTTTCTAATGTAGAAAAAAATTTCAAAAAAAGAAGAGACAACAATATTTCCATCTTTAAATTTTAAGCTAAGGCAAAAAAATTCTTCAGAAAAGCACATAAAGAATGACAAACATAAGCATGTTTATAAGAGCAGAGCAGGACTCAGTGTTCAAAGAGATTTATGATAATGTATCAATGCTATTTTAGGACGTTTAACAATATAACATTTGAGGCACAATAGCACTATTAATAAATAAAAGAGTGAAAAAATAATTTATACTAAAAGAAAAAAGCTTGAAAATATAATTGAGTTCATGATTTCCTTGTGTAATAATAGCTAATACTTAATTTTACTATAAAACTTTTGATAGTCTTACATTACTTGCATGGTATAACACTCTCCAGGACTTGAAATGCATCTGAAATTACTGAAGGTCACCGAGAGACCTGTGTTTGCTCAGTGTAAGTTCAGATACAGTCTCTTCCAAAAATTATAAAATACGGTATATTAAAAAATACTACTTTCCATTTTCAAAAGAAAATGCCTACACTGATGATCTTACACAGGTTGGGATAATAATATAAACTTATTCAAAGCTTAGAAGATATATATTTGACTTTAAATACGCATCTCCATTACACAGGGCAATAATATTCTTCTGTTTTCTCTTAAAACTTTTCTCTTTGGTTGTAGTCACTTTTCTTTTATAAAAATGTAGCTCCTGTCTTCATGTTTTACCTTTTTCCATTTGTTTTCCCTTCCTGATCACTGTTTCTTCTGCCCTTAATATTTTCTTAACTTGGGTAATTCAACTTTTAATGACTAAATGTCCTTTGGATCAAGAGGTCATAGGGTTATTTATATTAACAGGATGAGTCTCTATCTATCAACATCCTGAGGAATCCTAACATGATAGAGCTGGAAGGAATCTCAAGGTATCATTTGGTTGAGCTCTATGCCAGCAGGAACAGGTGGTTGACTATTCTTAATGTTTTTCTTTATTTTTTTAAGATGACCAAAGATTTTGATCATAAATATTCCACCATAACTTGGTTTAATATGGAATCTTCTTAATAACAAGTAAAAAGACACGGAGTGGAAAGAAAACTGGATGAAAAAAGGGTTCTGACCTCAGTAGTATTACTTACTGTAAAATAGAAAACAATTCCTTAGATTATTCTGAGCTTCAAGTTCCCCATACAAATAGAGATAAGGCTGTCTAACCCACAAGGTTACTGTAAGTGCTATGAAACCTGGAAAAGAACCACGCAAATGTAATGTAATATTAAAATGGGAAGACAAAACAGTAGAGTGTGAAGAACCTATACTCTGTAGGCAGGTAAAGTTTTGAACCCCATCTGAACAATTTACCAGCTGTGCAGCACTGAGCAGAGTATCAAACCTCTGAGTTCAGAGGACAACTGCAAATTGATATAATGTCTACCTCACCTGGCTGTTGCTGTAGATACAGGAGTTTCACACACCTAGCATAGGCCCTGGCATTGTGTACATCCTTAATAAATGTTAACTCTCTACTCCCCATCAGGTTTCTAAACTTCTGCTGTGTGGTTCTACTCACCTTACATTAAATATTTTGAAGTGCACGTGTGGAATTTTATGAAAAACATAACAATCAGAAGATATGGAAACCTTTCTTTCCCCTAAGATTCATCAAGCAACAAGAGGAATTCCTTATCAGCCCTGCTTTGAAAAATGGAAAGAAATGAGGTAGAGTTTCCTTTAAAAACTTAACAAAAAACTCTTCCAAAGAAGAAACAGTTTAGAATAGAAGGTGGAAAATGTTACTAAATTGTGAACTCTTTAAAGGAAAAGAACAAGTCTTACTCATCGTCATATTTAGGAAGCAAACATTTCTTGGATGGAAAAGTCTCTTGGTAGAATCACCTATCTTAGAAATTAAGAAATAAAAGGTTCAATGAGATTTCATATAGATACAAGGTAACAAAGTGAAGATGCTCTCTAAACAATAAAGAAAAAGCTAAACAGAAGTGGACAAATTTTGAAAGAAGACTCTTTACATATCTAACTGATTTAGATAAAATACATTGTCCCTTTATTATATCATATACCAAAAAAATCCTGTAGAAAGTACAATAATGCTTACCTTGTTATGTACAAAAACAATCCTTACATCAGGTTTAAGTACACCATAGTTTATGAGGAGATCTTGGACCTTTTTTATTTCCTCTTTACATTTTTTAGCAGTTGAGTAAAATTGCTTTCTTACAGGTAGATTCTTAAACAATCGTAAAGCAGTTACAGTTGTACCTGTTGGCAGATAAGAGGAAAGCATATTTAGATGTGGAAGGAACTTCACAGATCTTCAAATCCACATACAATCAGTAATTAAGCCCTTTTATCACTGAAGGCCAGTCCTCTTCAAACTCTGGGAACACAAAGAAGGCTCAACCTTGCAAGCTATTCTGATTCCTTGCTAGGCTCTCTTATTTGTAACAGGTCGGACCTGCTAAGTATGATCTCTTCTATGTGATCTAAACAAGAATAATCTTATTTCTACCACTGCAGAGAAACATGGGCTTACTAGAATGTACAGTATCTTAAGAAATCTGCTGATATTCAAACTACCTGGTGATGATGCTTATTCTGCACTTTGAAATACACAGGTGGTATAAGGCTAACAGCATATGTGATAACCTTAATTATTCAATTAAAAATTCTTATCTGATGCTCAACATCTCTAATTATCAGAGAAATGTAAATCAAAGCTACAATGAGGTATCACCTCATACTGGTCAGAATGGCCATCATTAAAAAGTCTACAAATAATAAATACTGGAGAGGGTATGGAGAAAAAAGAACCCTCTTACACTGTTGGTGGGAATGTAAATTGGTACAGCCACTATGGAAAACAGTATGGAGGTTCCTTAAAAAAAAAGTTACCATATGATCTGGCAATCCCACTCCTGGACATATAGCTGGAGAAAATTCTAAGTCAGAAAGAAACATGCACTCCAATGTTCACAGCAGCACTACTGACAACAGCCAAGACATGGAAGCACTCTAAATGTCCACTGACACATGAATGGATAAAGAAGATGTGGTATATGTATACAGCAGACTACTACTCAGCCATAAAATAGAAATAATGCCATTTGCAGCAACGTGGACAGACCTAGAGATTATCACACTAAGTGAAAAAAGTCAGAGAAAGTCAAATACCGTATGATATCACTTATACGTGGAATTTAAAATATGATATAAATGAACTTATTTACAAAACAGAAAGACTCATAGACATAGAAAACAAATTTATGGTTACCAAAGGAGAAAGGGCAGGAGGGAGGGATAAACTAGGAGTTTGGAATTAGCAAATACAAACTACTATATATAAAACACATAAACAACAAGGTCCTACTGTATAGCACAGGGAACTATATTCAATATCTTATAATAACCTATAATGGAAAAAATATGAAAAATAATATATATATATAAAACTGAATCACTTTGCTGTACACCAGAAACTAACACACATTGTAAATCAACTATACTTCAAGTAAAAAAAAAATTCTTATCTGAAATAACATCTAATTGCCTGGTTTAATTTACCTCATCTCCTGAACAACAACAAATATGCAAAACACAGGATAATCTAACAAAAGGCTTTTTTTAACTTTGAACTTATTTAACTAAAAAGTTGAGGGGTGGGATCAAGATAGCAGAGAAAGAGGATACAGAGCTCACTTCCCCTCTCTAACACATCAAAAATACATCTACTTGTAGATCAATTCTTACTGAAAACAAACTGGAGACTGGCATTAAGACTCTTATACAACCAAAGGTGTAAGAAAGATGCACATGAAATCAAGCAGGAGGGGATGAGAAGCAAGTCTGTGTAATCCCTCTCCTCTTCTTGGAGGGGGCACAGAAGTGGAGGGAGTACACAGGCTCAAAGATCCTCCCTGAGGAGTGGGCGGTTTGAACCACTTATTGGGTGCCCCATCCCTGGGGTCCACCGCCAGGAAGATGAGTCACTTCAGGTGGTTTGAAAACCAGTAGGATTGACAGTGGGGCTATAAGAAACCTAGACTCCACTCATGAAGAGCATGCACATGCTTGCTTACTTCTGAAATAAGGCAGAGGAAGCAGATTAAAACTGCCCAGGTCTCTGGCCTGTTTCCCACTACCACCCCAGCACATACCTCAGACAAGCTGAGCATCCACTCTGGCCTGGGCTCATTCTGTGGTACAGCTCCACACTGCGACAAGGGCTGCCACAGCCAAAGGGAGTGCACAGTTGTAGGGGATGGGGCTGGCTTGGACCTGGGGCAGTATCCAAATGGGGTTAGGGGCAATCGTTGCTGGCACTTGCAAAGGAAGTGGATTGGGAACAGTCCAGAACTCTGGTGCCAGGACAGCCATGGTGCATGCCCAGTCCACACTGAGCATCGGCCCTGGTCCCTCTTGTTCTGCAGCATAGCTCCACATTAGGGCAAGGGCTGTCCTTGCTGAAAAGAATGCACAACTGTAGAGGGTGGAGCCGGCTCAGGCCCGATGCAGCATCTGAGCAGGGTTGAAGTCAGCCACTGTTGGTGCTCCTGGAGAGAGTAGATCCAGAGCAGTATGGAATTCCAACTGGTGGCAGGACCACCACAGCCTGCACCCTGACCCATGCCAAGCACCCACAGCAGCCTCTCTTGCTCCAGCTCCCCTTGAGGGCAAGTGTGCCAGTGCTGGGAGGGGAGGGCACACACTTAGAGGGAAGAGAGCCAGCTCAGACCTGACCCTCAGATCTTCTATTCTAGCAACATGGGACCTGATCCCATCCCCATTAGGGTGGTATTGGCCACTGAGCAGAGGAGAAGCCCCAGCTCACACGTGACTCTGGTTCTAGCCCATCTATCTCTAGCCCTACTGCCCAACAAAGGTGAAAGCTGCCACTACTCCATAGGGGAAGATGTAACTCGTGCTCATATAAAATCCAGCTCTCCCACCAAAGGCACCTGGCACACACAGACAGTATAGGGATGCTCCCAGACAAGGATGCCACTACAAGACCAAGATAGGTAACTGTTTCACCAAATTCCATAGAGACAGAAAAAGTTAAGCAAAATAAGAAGACAGAGGAATTTGTTTCAAATGAAAGAACAAGAGAAAACTCATGAAAAAAACAACTAATGACATAGGTAAATAATTTACTAGATAGAGTACAAAGCATTAGTAATAAGAATGCTAACTGAACTAGGGAAAAGAACAGATGAACAAAGTGAGAACTTTAACAAGGAACTAAAAAAATACAAAAAGGAACCAGTCAGAACTGAATACAATAACTGAAACAAAAAACATAGTGGAAAGAATTAGCAGTAGACTTGGTGATATAGGAAGAACGCATAAGTGATCTGGAAGATGAATAATGGAAATCACCCAATCAGGACAATGAAAAGAAAAACAAATTTAAAAAAATGAGAAGAGTTTAAGGGACCTCTGGGACAACATCAAGTATACTAACATTTGCTTTGTAGAGGTCCAAGGAGAAGAGAGAGAGAAAAGGGGTTGAAAATATATTTGATGAAATTATGGCTGAAACCTTCCCAAACCTGAAGAAGGAAAGAGATATCCAAATATAGGAAGCATAGAGGGTCCCAAACAAAATGAACCTAAACAGACCCACATCAAGACATATCATAATTAAAATAGAAAGATTAAAGATAAAGGGAGAATTCTAAAGGCAACAAAAAAACCCCACAAAGAGTCATATATAAGGGAGCCCTCATAAGGCTATCATTTGATTATTCTGCAGAATCTTTGCAAGCCATCAGGGACTGGCATGATATATTTAAAGTGCTGAAAGGAAAAATCCTACAACCTAGGATATACTACCCAGCAAGATTATCATTTAGAATTGAAGGAGAGATAAAGAATTTCTCAGACAAGCAAAAACTAAGAGTTCATCAATAATAAAATGACTTTAAAAGATATGTTAAAAGGTCTTCTCTAAGAAAAAGAAAAGGCTACAACAAGAAGTAATAATCTGTTGGAAAGTAAAATCCCACTATTAAAGACAAATATAGGGAACTCCCTGGCAGTCCAGTGGTTAGGACTCAAAGCTTTCACTGCCGAGGGCCCCGGTTCAACTCCTGGTCGGGCCTGGGTTCAACCCCTGGTCGGAGAACTCAGATCCTACAAGCCGCATGGCACGGCCAAAAAAAAAGCAAAAACCAATATATGGTAAAGGCTGACAATCAACCACTTAAATATGCATGCTACTACGAAGATTAAAAGACAAAAAATTGTAAAATTAACTACAACTACAACTACAGTTAAGGGATAAAAATGAAGATGTAAAATATGACATCAAAAACACAAAATGTGGGAGAGGGAGGAAAAAAATGTAGATCTTTTATAATGTGTTTGAACTTAAATGACTACCAGTTTTAAACAAGTAGATACAGTTATAGGTCAACATATATGAACCCCACGGTAACCATAAATCAAAAACTACAATAGAGGGAGTACCCTGGTGGCTTAGTAGTTAGGATTCCAGGCTTTCACTGCCATGACCCAGGTTCAATCCCTGGCCGGGGAACAGATCCTGCAAGCAGCATGCGTGGCCAAAAAAAAAAAAAAAAAAAAATACAATTCACAAAAACTAGAGAAAGGAAGACAAGCATACCACTAAAGAAAATCATCAAATCATAACAAAAGAACCTAAAAGAAGACCAAGAAAATATACAGAAACAACCAGACGATAAGTAACAAAATTGCAATAAGTACATACCTATCAATAATTACTTTAAATGTCAATGAACTAAATGCTCCAAGCAAAAGACACTGGGTAGGGTCTTCCCTGGTAGTGCAGTGGTTAAGAATCCACCTGCCAATGCAGGGGACACAGGTTCGAGCCCTGGTCCAGGAAGATCCCACATGCCGTGGAGCAACTAACCCCGTGTGCCACAACTACTAAGCCCGCGTGCTGCAACTACTGAAGCCCATGTGCCTAGAGCCCATGCTCTGCAACAGGAGAGGCCACCACAATGAGAAGTCCATGCACCGCAACAAACAGTAGTCCCCGCTCGCTGCAACTAGAGAAAGCCTGCGTGTAGCAATGAAGACCCAACACAGCCAAAAATAAATAAATAAATAAATTTATTTAAAAAAAAAAAAAAAAAAAGACATGGGGTAGCTGGGAATTCCCTGGTAGCCTGGTGGTTAGGATTCTGGGCTTTCACTGCTGAGGGCCCGGGTTTGATCCCTGGTAGGGGAACTAAGATTCTACAAGCTGTGGGGCATGGCCAAAAAAAAAAAAAAAGAGAGAGAAAAAAAAGCTATAGGGTGGCTGATTGAATTAAAAAACAAGGCCTGACTATATGCTGCTTACAAGAGACTCACTTTAGAGCTAAAGACACACATAAACTGAAAGTGAGGGGATGGAAAAATATATTTCATGCAAATAATGACAAGAAAGCTGGGGCAAATAATACTCATATCAAACAAAAAACACTTTAAGACAAAATCTGTAACAAAAGACAAAGAAGAGAATTATATAATCATAAAGGGATCAATACAAACTGAGAGTTTAACACTCATTAATATATATGTACCTAACAGAGGAACACCTAAATATATAAAGCAAATATTAACATATATAAGGGGAGAAATTGACAATGATATAATAATAGTAGGGGACTTTAACACCCCACTTACACCAATGGACAGATCATCCAGAAAAAAAAATCAATAAGGAAATAGTAGTTTTAAATAATACATTAGACCAGCTGGACTTAATAGATACCTACAGGACATTCCATCCAAAACAGCAGAATACACACTCTTTTCAAGTGCACACAGAATGTTCTCCATGCTAGAGATCACAGGCTAGACCACAAAACAATTCTCAAAAATTTAAGAGAACAGAAATTATATCAAGCATTTTTTCGGACCACAACAGTATGAAACTAGAAATCAGTTACAGAAAGAAAAATGGGAAAAACACAAACATGTGGAGACTAAACCACATGCTACTAAAAAACTGATGGGTCAATGAAGAAACTAAAGAGGAAATTAGAAAATATCTTGAGACAAATGAAAAAAAAACCCACACCTTTCCAAAATATCACATGTAGCAAAAGCAGTTCTCAGACAAAAGTTTACAGCAATACAGGCCTACCTCAAGAAATAAGAAAAATCTCAAATAAACAACCTAAACTACTATCTAAAGGAATTAGGAAAAAAAGAACAAGCAAAGCCCAAATCAGCATAAGGAATGAAATAATAATGATCAGAGAGGAAATAAAGAGTCCAAGAAAACAATAAAAAAGATCAATGAAATCAAGAGCTGGTTTTTTAAAAATATAAACAAAATTGATAAGCCTTTAACCAGGTTCATCAAGAAAAAGAGAATCCAAATAAACAAAACCAGAAAATGAAAGAAGAGAAATAACAACTAATATCACAGGGATACGAAAAAATCATAAGAAAATACTATAAACAGTGATATGCCCACAAATTGGACAACCTACAAGAAATGGATAAATTTCTAGAAACATAATGTTCCAAGACTGAAGCAGGAAAAAACAGACGATCTGAACAAACTGATCACTAGTAATGAAACTGATTTTATAATAAAAAACTCCCAGCAAATAAAAGCCCAGGACCAGAGAAGCTCACATGGGAATTCTACCAAACATATAAAGCAGAAATAATACCTATCCTCTCAAACTATTCCAAAAAATTGAAGAGGAAGGAACACTCCCAAATTCAACCTATAAGGCCTCCATTAACCAGATACCAAAACCAAAGACACTACAAAAATAAAATTACAGGCCAATATCTCTGATGAGCATAGATGCAAAAATCCTCAACAAAAGATTAGCAAACCAAATTCAACAATATATAAAAAAGGATCATACACCATGATGAAGTGGGATTTATTCCAGGGATGCAAGATGGTCCGACATCTGTAAATCAATCAATCTGATACACCACATTAACAAAAAGGATAAAAATCACATGATCATCTCAATAGACACAGAAAAAGCAACTGATAAAATTGAACATCCATTCATGATAAAAACTCTCATCACAGTTGGTATACAGGGAATGTATCTTAACATAATAAAGACCACTGATGACAAATGCAGTTAATATCATGCTCAACAGAACAACACAAGGATGCCCACTCTTGCCATTTCTATTCAACATAGTATTGGAAGTGCTAACCACAGCAATCAGACAAGAAAAAGAAGTAAAAAGAATCCAAATTGGAAAGGAAGAAGTAAAACTCACTTTTTGCAGATGACTTGATATTACACATTGAAAACCCTAAAGTCTCCCCCCAAATAACTACTAGTACTAATAAATGAATTTAGTAAAGTTGAAGGATACAAGATTAATACACAGAAACCTGATGGTAATAATGAAATAACTAATAACTAATAATTAACTATCAGAGAAAGAAAAGAAGAAAACAATCTTATTTAAAATTGCATCAAAAATACCTAGGAATAAGCTTAACCAAGGAGGTGAAAGATCTATATTCTGAAAACTATAAAACACTGATGAAGGAAATTAAAGATGATACAAAGATATGGAAAGATATCCTGTGTTCATGGATTGGAAGAATTAATATTGTTAAAATGTACATCCTACCCAAAGCAATCTACACATTTAATGCAATCCCCATCAAAATACCCCTTGACATTTTCACAGAATTACAACAAATAATTATAAAATTTATATGGAACCACTAAAGATCCTGAAGAGCAAAAGCAATCTTGAGAAAAAAGAACAAAGCTGGAGGTATCAGACTCTGACTTCAGACTACACTACAAAGCTTCAGTAATCAAAATAGTATGGTACTGGCACAAAAATAGACACATAAATCAGTGAAACAGAATAAAGAGCCCAGAAATAAACTCAGGCACTTATGGTCAATTAATGACAAAGAAGGCAAGAATATACAATGGAGAAAAATTGTTCTCTTCAGTAAGTGGTACTGGGAAAACTGTACAGCTACATGTAAAATGAAATTAGAACATTTTCTCACACCACTTACAAAAATAACCTCAAAATGGATTAAAGATCTAAATATAAGATTAGAACATCTAGAAGAAATCACAGGCATAACATTCAGACATAAATCATAGCAATATTTTTTTGAACGTGTCTCCTAAGGCAAAGGAAACAAAAGCAAAAATAAACAAATGGGGCCTAAATAAACTTAAAAGCTTTTGCATGGCAAAGGAAACAATTAACAAAACAAAAAGACAACCTACTGAATGGGAGAAAATATCTGCAAATAATATGACCAATAAGGAGTTAACATAAAAAATATATAAACAACTCAAACAACTCAATATCAAAAAACAACACACCTGATTAAAAAGTGGGCAGAAGACCTGAATAGACATTTTTCCAAAGAAGATATACAGATGGCTAGCAGGCATGTGAAAAGATGCTCAACAGTGCTTGATCATTAGAGAAATGCAAATCAAACCACAATGAGTTATCAACTCACACATGTCAGAATGGCTATCATATGACTACAAATAAACTGGCAAGGATGTGGGGAAAAGCAAACTGTAACACACTGTTGGTAGAAATGTAAATTGGTGCAGCCACTATGGAAAACAGTATAGAGGTTCCTCAAAAAACTAAAAATAGAACCACCATATGATCCCACAACTCCACTCCTGGGTATGTATGTGAAGAAAACAGAAACACTAATTCTTAAAGATACATGCACCCCAACGTTCACAGCAGCATTATTTACAATGGCCAAGATATGGAAACAACCTAAGTGTCCAACCACAGATGAATGGATGAAAAAGACGTGGTGTATATATAGAATGGAATGCTACTCAGCCATGAAAAAAAGAATGAAATTTTACCATTTGCAACAACATGTATGGACCTAGAGGGTACTATGCTTAGTGAAATAAATCAGACAGAGAAAGACAAATACTGTATGATTTCACTTATATGTTGAATCTAAAAAAAACAACAAATGAATGAAAATAATAAAACAGATTCACAGATGTAGAGAACAAAATATTGGTTACTAGTGGGGTGAGGGAAGGGGGAGGGGCAAGATAGGAATAGAGGACTATGAGGTACAAACTGCTTTGTATAAAAGAAACTACAAGAATATATTGTACAGCACAGGGAATATAACCAGTATATTATAATAACTTTAAATGGAGCATAATCTATAAAAATATTGGATCACTACATTGTACACCTGAAACTAATATTGTAAATCAACTATATTTCAAAAGAAAAAGAAAAAGGAAAAATGTTGAATAAAGGTATAAAAATTATACTGCTTAAATATCAGGTTAATAATTAGCTTTTGTTGGGGGAAAAAACATGAAATTAGTACTGGATGCTTTCTCAAGGCCATATACCGTAAGTCTGTGTTTTTTCAAACACTGAGCAACTTTTAAAACTACCAGTCACCAGCTAATCCCGACTTATTAAATCAGTCTCCTCACATGATTCTAATGAATGTACAGCAGGGTTGAGATACAAAGCACTGAAAAGTCAAAAAACCAATTTAGTGCACGGTTTCTTAAACATTTACTGGGGTGGGGGCTGTCTGGTGCGTTTCAAGATGTGTAGCTGCATCCCTGGGCCTCTACCTACTAGATGCAATCGGCACCCAATCCAGTTGTGACAATCAAAAATGTCTCCAGAAAATGTCAAATGTCTCCTGGAGGGGGTGGGGGGGTAGGAAACTGCCCTTGGTTGAGAATCACTGATTCAGTATACAGCAACTACCATTAAAAACAAACAAACAAGAAAAACTAAAATACAAATAGACTAAATGAAAACAAAAATAGAATGCATTACACGTAGTAAGTGTATATATTGCACTAAGAATTTTTGTTTTGATTAGATTTGTATAAACTGGGTTGCTATGTAAAATGTATTTCTTATTGTGAATTGGAATCAAAAAACCTGAAAGTTGCTGCAAAGGTCAACCTTTGACCTACTGCTCATAAGAAATGGCAAAAACACAAAGAAATGACAATCAAGAGGGAAATATAAGACATAGAAGCCTAGCATAAAATCAGGAGTTCCAGGAAGAGAAAAAGAAACAAATGCAGATGTAATTAAATAAATAATAGAAGAAAATCTTCTTGAGTTAAAGGCTTGAGTGCAGGTTTCAAGAGCTTAGAGCATTACAAGTAGGAATTAAAAAAAAAAAAGACACCACATTCCACTGGAAGTCCTAAATTTTAAGGAGAATGGAAAGCTTTTTCAAACCTTCAGAAAGCATAAGTTCCTTATAAGGAAAGACTAGCATCAAATTTGTTATCTATAACAGTAGAAGACAACCTCAAACTACTTAGGTGCAATTAAGAAACTTACATCAAGATATGATATGTATATGGGCAAAATGTAGACAGTTTGGGACCTGCAAGGATTTGAAAGTATATCAACCAAAGCATATGTGATGAAAACAGTGGAGGATGAGCACTAACCAAGTGACAATTATATCAAAACAAGAGATTTCACAATAAGAGAAGAAAATAAACTTGGTGAGCAAAGAATCTTAAGACCTGAATGTAAACAGAAGATGGCAATGTGGCTGGCATTTACAATATAACTGTTAAATAAAGATTTTTAAAATGTAAGAGATATGTTGGGGAAATCCTACCAAAAGCTTGGAACTCAATGTTTTAAACGATTCTTAGTAACATTGGGTAATAACTGGAGAAAAGAGTTAGGAATAAAGAGGGATAAAGCTTACAGGGTCCTATATAACCTTCACTATGGCTATCTCCTTTCCTCTCAATGTCCTTCCTTCTGTTATTCCAGCACATCAGACTTCTTTCCACCTGAGGGCTTTTGCACATGTTCTATCCCCTACCCTTGGCATAGCTAACTCCTTTATCAACCTTCAGTCTCAATCTAAGTAACACCTCTTTAGAGAATCCATTCCTGAATGCCCTATCAAAGGCTGTTGCTCCCAAAGTTAAATCGTTTTGTTTCTTTCTAGAAATGATCAATATTTGAAAAAACTTGTGTCTGCCTCTTCTTTTAGAATACAAGAAGGATGAGAGCAAGTAACTGCCTACCATGTTTGCCATTAAATCCCCAGCACTTCAAACAATGACTAATAAGCTGTGGGCATTTAACTAAAAATTTTTGAACAAATGAATGAATGCACTGAAGAAAGAAAATAAAATAAATAAGGTAGTAAGTAGAAACTTTGTTTAAATTGTTTCTGTAGTTAAAGAGGTACACATTGTGTTTTTATAATTTTTGAAAGGGAATTTACTATAAAAGAAACAAACAAAGAAAACAAGGTTAGGGAAAAAAAGATCTTTGTGGAAT
The DNA here is from genome assembly GCF_025265405.1 of Mesoplodon densirostris. Lineage (NCBI taxonomy): Eukaryota > Metazoa > Chordata > Mammalia > Artiodactyla > Ziphiidae > Mesoplodon > Mesoplodon densirostris. Next base: position 46,635,215 of record NC_082668.1, read on the forward strand.
AGGACCAAAGGAAAAGCTGTACTTCTACTTTGCTCACACCTGATGTTTTTCTGCTTTTTTTCTCTCGATTAGGTGCTTCATTAGCATATCACAGTCAGCCTTCCGTATCAGTGGGTTCTGCATCAGCAGATTCAACCAACCACAGATCCAAAATGGTTGGGAAAAAAAATTCCAAAAAGTTCCAAAAAGCAAAACTTGAATTTGCTGCGTGCAATGGCAACTATTTACATAGCATTTATAATGTATTAGGTATTAGAAGTAATTTAGAGATGATTTAAAATATATGGAAGGATGCATGTAGGCTATATGCAACTACTACACCATTTTATATAAAGGACCTGAACATCTGAGAATTTTGGTATTCGCAGGGGGCCCAGGAACCAATCAGATACTGAGGGATGACTGTACTAACAATTTAAAGTATTTTTTTTTTTTTGGCCTCCCTCCATTTTTATGTAGGGTATTTTCTTGGCCTAAATGTACATGTCAGTTCCACCAAAGAACAAAAGTCCTAGGAACACCACAGTATTCCTCACTAGTAACACCGTGGTGCTGGTATTCTCTGCCTTAGGGAAGTAAAAAAGCTACTGCTAAGTTCTGAGGTAAAGTTGACAGATCAAGGAATGCACACAGAACAAGTATGCACTCTGCCTCCATTGCTAAACAGAGGTCACACTCACAAAAGAATTCACATCACACCCTATTCTGAAACCTCTCATGCCTTCTGCTCATCTCACGCTACGTTCTCCCTAGATATTGCCTCCACTCCAACAGCTTCAACTGCCATTCATATGCCAATGATTCTTTTCATCAAAACATAAGAAACACTATGTTATGAAACTCTAAAAAAGATAAAACATGCCAATTAAAGTATGCTGCAATGCCTTAACAATAGTCCCATGCAACACAGAACTAGTCACACCAGACTTTCATGCTTTGAAGTTACTTTTAACTAGCTCCATGGATAAGGCAATTTCCTCTGGTGTCTTCAATTTCAATACTTTGCATGTGACAGCAATCTTTTTGCATTTAACACAGCTTTTTTCACTTGTGGCTATTTTCCCTTTTTAGGTCTCATAAAGCATTTGTTGCTTCAGAAAGAAAATACAAAATTGTTGTTTATTCCTGAAATCAACACACAAATTACAAACAATGCACAAAACTCTTGTCCAAAAAGGATTTGAGGAAGCCATTTATTATAAGCCAAAACCTGTTTTCAGAGATGTCAAAACATGCATCTTATAATTAAGATATACATCTGAGACCTGTAACACTCAAGTTATATACAGATGCTTATTCAAAATTATTACCTGGATATCCCAAAGATACCTCAAATCACCACACGCAGACCTGAACTCATAATCTTTCTTCTTGAGTCTGATACTACATCTATCCTTCCTTTCTCACATAACACTAACATCCAACAGTTTCTAAAAACGGGTACTCTAGATTTCCTCTACCTCTTACTATCAATATTGCTTAAGTCACCTAGCCCTATCCATTCTATCCCCAAAATATCTCTGAAATTTATGTCAAGTCCCTTCCTCTCCTCAAACCTTAGTTCAGGATAACATCTCTTACAGTAAGACATAAATTATGGTAGGAGTTATAATGTCTTACTGGTTAGTTTTGTAAATAGCATGATATTCATCCTCTACCTAAAAAGTTTCAGGGGCTCAACACTGGTTGCAAGAAAGGGTACAAACTCCTTACCATGATAAAACAGGCCCGTCATAACCTAATATCCAAGCTACCATTTTCTTACCTAATCTCCTGCATCTACTACCTCCAAACATTCTCACAGAACTTTGCTATGTCATTCTTAGTATACCAGTTTATCTACTTTATTGGTTTTTAGCTATACTTCTCTGTATTATATTTAGTGGTACATTTTTTAGTTTTAGAATTTTCATTAGGTTCTTTTTTAGAATTCAATTTCTCTGCTGATATTCTCCACCTTCTTACCAATTGACCATCTTTTCCTCTAAATTCTTTAACAGTAGTTTTAAAAGTTCTTGCCCCTAATTCAAACATCTGCAAGTTTGCTTATATCAGCTATTTTTTCTCTTGACTATGAACCCCACTTTCCTTTCTTCATGTCTCTCAATACTTTTATTTTCATCAGACATAATATATAAAAGAACAATAGATATTGAAATAGATATTTCCCCCCAGTGAAGGTACTTCATTTTCTCATCAAACAGCTAGAGTGAAGAATAGATCTCTTCAATATATAATTAGAGGAGTTCATCTGGGTTGGAGCTGAGTTGCCCCTTTATTTAGTTCCCGTTCACTTCTGGTTTCAAATGTCTTGAGGATGGAATCAGGTCTCTCTCTGCCTCTAGCAAGGCTCTGGGATCTAAGTACTGTAAGACTTTAAGATATTTCTCTCTCTAGCTCAGTCCCAACTTTCTTCACCACTGCTTACTCAGCAAAAGTCCTGATGTGATTTGGCTTCTTGGGTGAACTACCTCTGTGTTTGAGGATCCTATCCTCCAATCTGTCATGTCAGCTCACATGTGGCTAATAAAGTTCAGCTGGCTTCTCCTAGGGCTATAAAAGATCCCTTGTCTATAGTAGGCTTGTTCCTTTGCATGCCTATGCCTCCAGGCTCAGTTAATGCTCTCAGGGATACAAGTAGCCACCAATCTCTTTGTGCCTAGGTGCACCTAGGAAGGGTCATCTTCCTCTTGAACTTGGTTCATTTAATTTCTTTGTGACACAGTTCTCCAATGAGTTTTTAAAAATACAAGTTTTTAAATTATGTGTTTTTCCCCCTCATTGTTACACAGAGAGCAATGGTCTCCTGAAATCTTCTAGAGCCATCATTCTTCTCTTATTGAAAGGTTATGCTCCCACCCCTCCTTACTACCATCTTCAAACTCAAATGTTATCTTTTCTGAAAAATTCGCTCACCTTCCTCTAGGCAGCTGGTGGCTTCTTTTTACTGTCATTGCCTGTTTACTCATCTGTGTTCTCCACTCGTCTGTGAATTCCTTTCACTCACCTGTGTTCTCCACTAGCCTGTGCAAATATAATGACATATACTGTAGCTGTGGACAGATGGTGGGAAGGAAGGTAGGCAGAAATCAGTAGGGCAAAATATGTGTTTATGAAAGGAAAAGATGTATGTTGGCTTTTAAATACATGTCTGCATCCAAGACCACACTGTACCTAATCCATATACTAATTGATAAATTAGTGCTTCAAGAGCTAAAACTATTTTCTCTGAACAAACTGAGAATTACCAGTAAGCCAAGAATTATATATATGTTCAAATAAAACTTAATGATGGAAAACTTTGCTGATTCCAAATGAAATGTATATCCTTAAAAGAAGTACCTAGTAATACTGGCCAATAGGGAGGAGGCCCTAGTATACTATCATATTTTACAAGAGAACTGCTCAGCTCTCTAACTTTAGCACATTCTATAAACACCAGAATTAAACTGCAGTCTGTAATATGCTCCCTGTTATATTTTTACATGACCCTATGTTATGCCATTTATAAAGGCAGCTATTTATATTCCTAATGTAAAGAGGTATGATTGCTTGACTATATCAGAGTTTTCTTAAACTATTTAATGAATAAAGTTCCATTCTCAACATGAAAAAAAAATCCTTCAACACCTGCACAATCACACATAGAAGGGATTTACAAAGACCATGATGCATTACTCTAATAACAGAGTAGGGAAAGGATATACTCTGATCACAGTACTTTAAATATACTACTTTTGATATCTGAGAAATTCCTAAGGCAGAAGTACTAGGAGGTGTTAAAAGAATTTGTCCAGGAGGGTAAATCAATTTAGAAAGCTTAATGCTGATTATCTAGGGTAAAGAGAATAGAAGTGATGACAGAAAAAAAGATATGGCCAAAACAAATAATTTAGTCAGAGTTCTTGGTAAAAGAATTTAAAAGCTAGAAGTTTATTTTTATATTTCTTGTTAATTTTAAAAATGTCTTAGAACTGAACAGAAGGGTAATTTAAAATGACATTCTATTAAACACATAAATCATTTTAAATGATTAAATTAATCCCTAAAACAAATACCTACATCTGGAAAAACCAGAACTGGAATCTCTAGTAAAACTATTCTTAAACATTTTAAAACATGTTTTAAAGGGGTAATGAATTTTCCAATGCCTAAGAAAGATTTTGTCCTAAGTTGTCCCTGCACCTACAGTTAGGCTATCTACAGGTGTCATCATCCTATCAGATGATATGAGGAGTAACTGCTAAGCAAGCATATTCACACCACAGCAGAAATTAATCTACAAGAACCCTAAATGCACAGGTATTAATTAGGATGGTTGTACTGTAGTTTTATCTTACATAGAAAACATTTAAATGACAGGTGGTGAAATGTGAGTCTGTGATTCAATCACTCAAAAACTATCAGCACTAAGGCAATACAAATGTAAAAGACTTTTGAAAGTGCCTGTGGATTTTTATATGTCTACATAGAGCAATAAGAAACTAAGAGTTTGACTTTTTGTTATTTTCCTAGGCAACCAGCTGTAATTGGGGAAAAAAAGTGAGTTATGAAAGGCGGTGACTGGTTTCGCAAATGTTGACCTTCTGAGTGGGTAGTTTCTTAAGATAAAAGGAATATGCTAAAGAAAATAAGGTTCATTTACTGACTGTAGAAATTTCTTAATATGCTTATGTGGTCTCACTAAAGTAGAGAAGACTCACATCAGCAAGAAAAAAAAATCAATAAGCTAATGGGCAAAGATCAGAAGGATTCCATATTTAAGGATTGTTATTTCATAGTTCCCATGGAGATGAATACAGAAAAGCATGAGAAGTATGAGTGATGCAGAGCCACTGGCCCTCCAGATTAGACTGGCTACTACCAAGATAAAAATAAATACAATTAAGTTTTATAAGGTGACTAAATTACTTCAAAGTACTCCATAGGCTAGCCACTCAAATATCTCCTAATGGTTTCTTAATCTCATCTCCCAAGAACTGGGGTCAGAGCATTTCTGAATAGGGACAATATTTAAAAATACCTTCTCCTTGTCTTTATCTTCGGTACATAAAAAAGAAAAAGAATCACTATCTATTACTTTTAATAAAAACATGTACAACATAATACATCAAATTAAATCACTATTAGACTTGAGCTCATTTTTTTTTTTTTTTGTGGTATGCGGGCCTCTTACTGCTGTGGCCTCTCCCGCTGCGGAGCACAGGCTCCGGACGCGCAGGCCCAGCAGCCATGGGTCACGGGCCCAGCCGCTCCACGGCATGTGGGATTTTCCTGGACCAGGGCACGAACCCGTGTCCCCTGCATTGGCAGACGGACTCTCAACCACTGCGCCACCAGGGAAGCCCCTTGAGCTCGTTTTTATTAACTGAATAAATGAGAAAAAACTGTGTTTTCTTAAGAGTTCCTATTAATTTTTTTTTTTTTTTCCGGTATGCGGGCCTCTCACTGTTGTGGCCTCTCCCGCTGCGGAGCACAGGCTCCGGAAGCGCAGGCTCAGCGGCCATGGCTCACGGGCCTAGCCACTCAGCGGCACGTGGGATCTTCCCGGATCAGGGCACGAACCCGTGTCCCCTGCATCGGCAGGCGGACTCTCAACCACTGCGCCACTAAGGAAGCCCTATTAACTCTTTATGTAGATGCAAAAATAATTCTTAATGGGCAAAAGTAATCAGTAACTAATTTGAGGATTTATAAACTAAGAGAAAGGATGAGAAAATTTGGTATCAGTATTAAGATACAAGAAAATAAATTTCAATGAAGACAGAGAAGTCATTTGAAAAAAAAATAAATCCAATAATTTAACATGAAAACTGGAAGAAACCACAGAAAAAAATATAGGCTTTGACAGGGAGATCAGCTCAGTGCTTTGTGACCACGTAGAGGGGTGGGATAGGGAGGGTGGGAGGGAGACGCAAGAGGGAGGGGATATGGGGATATAAGTATATGTATAGCTGATTCACTTTGTTATACAGTAGAAACTAACACAACAGTGTAAAGCAATTATACTCCAATAAAGATGTTTAAAAATATATATATACAGTGCTTTCATAAATTACAATGAGGAACCCAAAAATTTAAAATGAACTTACAACAAAATTGGAAGGACAAATAACAAAAACAAACCCCCAACAACAACAGAAGTCCCTTTTCAGATCTAATAACTCTTTTGCACATGACTCTAAACAGGGCATATCTTTAATATTCTCTCAAATTTATACATCCCATTACCAGAACTTAGTAGCCTGAAAAAGATTAAAGGAAATATGTGAAACTCAAGCCTGAAGAGATTTTTTTCTTTAGAAGTAAATAAGTAGTAGAGGAACTTAAAAATATGTCAATTAAAACGTACTAAAATTACATGTGTATAAAACACTAGAGAACTAAATTACAGGACCTCCCTGGCAGTCCCATGGTTAAGACTCTGCGCTTCCAATGCAGGGGGCATAGGTTCAATCCATGGTTGGGGAACTAAGATCCCACAGGCCGTGTGGCGTGCGTGGCCAAAAAAATTAACAAATAAATAAAAATTTTTAAAAAGTTAAAAAAATGTAAAAAAAAAGAACTAAATTACAAATAGAATATTATATTTATATACGGTGTAATTTATAATATATTTATTTGCTTCAAATAATATAGAAAGGAAGGAAGTGGCTGAGAGTATTCGATGAAACATTAGCAATGAGTTGATAACTACTGAAACTGAGTGATGGGTACTCCATTCCAGGGGTCCTCAACTCCCAGGCTGTGGACCGCTACCAGTCCACGGCCTATGAGGAACCAGGCCGCACAGCAGGAAGTGAGTGGCGGGCGAGCGAGCGAAGTGTCATCTGCCGCTCCCCATCGCTCACGTTCACCCCCACCCCCACCCCCATCTGTAAAAAAAACTGTCTTCCACAAAACCCTGGTGCCAAAAACGTTGGGGACCACTGCTCTATTCTATCTACTTGTACATATGTTTGAAGTTTTCCATAAACAGGTATATTTTAAATTAATTATTTAATCATAATATCTTGATAGGATGGTTTATTAACATGATTACTAAATCAATAATGTTTTAGGCATTTAAAGAAAATATTATCCTTCATATAAAAAGAAGACACTAGTGATCCAGCAACAGTAAAACAACTGCTCTTACGAGTTTTACAGAATAACTAATCCATATTGTTGCTCAAAGTCTTTCACACAGTTCCTCTTGAGGACAACTCTAAGTATTTAAAAGATTAGCAGGTAAAGTAAGGCTGAACATTCACTTGGAAGTTAACCAGGCTTTATCAGAAACAAACCCAAAGCAATACATTTGAATTTAAGGAGTAAACAATTTTTTTAAAACAAACAATTAAAACAGAAAAGGCAAAGAATGCTACAAAGCTTCTCTCTTACCTTGACCAAGATGTGATGGTTTTTGAGAAATTATGTGGCCACTGCCATCTAAAACATACTGGGTGCTAAAATTATCAGCAGCTGTCCTTGTTGTAATTAAAACCTGGAATAAGAAAAACTCGAATAAAATTATGATTTTAGTTATTGCAGTGGGCTTATTATAAAATTAGACTTAAAATAATAATTACATATTTCCTTGATTGATATAAGTTCTACTTAATAAGGTCTTACAACCATTTCTCTTGAAATATTCCTTAGAGTTACACTAATAAGCAATAGGCTAGCTTACATTTTCTATGTTGCAAATTATTTTTTTTTCAAATTTTTTTTCAAGTTTTTTTATTTCAAATATTTTACTTTAATTAAAACACACACAAATCAGTATACTTGAAATGGCTATTTGTATTGTATGTATTAAATGACTTACATCTGTAAAATCAAATCAATTGCATTAGGGAAGCTTGCTTTTTAACAGACAATTCCCATAAATTTGTTGGCAAAGTGAAAAATCCTTTTGTAAAGTGATCATTCCCTCCTTCCTTTATATCCTGATAAAACTGCGCTTCTCTATTTCAAGTTAATGATTCAAAAGAATAAAAATAAATAAATTATACATATATGTATATTTATGGGCAGTTTTTCCTTAAACCCAAGCTTTGAACTCATTGTTTTAAATGTAAAATTTTTATTAATTAAAAAAACTAGCATTAAAACATGTAAGAAAGGATTCCATTCAGCATGAAAATATTTCCTAAGATGTTACAGTCATAGAAATATAAATTTTAAGAATGTCTGAACTCTTCTGAGCCATCCTCACCCTCAGCTTTCTATTTACCTACTTGGTGAGATTACTAGAAGTGTACATGCTATAACAGTAGTAAAACATTCCATTATCAGAAAATACCATAGGTAGGGAGTGGGAATGCTGGCAAAAAAAAAAGCAGGGTGGATTCAGAAAAGGGTAGCCTCCTCACATTCCTAGTGAGTAATGTTGATCCAAAACTGGGAGCAATCTTTCTCAGCCATCCGTGAACTCAGCAAAGCTATCTTAAAATAAATCTATATAATTTAGAAAGAAGCCACAAATATACAGCTCCACTGTTGGAACTCATCCAGGCCCAGTTGGGTCTAAATTTGATGGTTCTGTCACCAAGTCCTAACCATGCCCTGATTTCTGGTAGGCCAGATGGCTCTGTGGAACATGTCAGTACCATGAAGGGAAAACCAGAGTCACCACAAAAAAAATCTGGTTTCTCTAGCTTACAGTCCTAGTAGAGTCTATTAGGTTCTGTCTAAGGGTGACGTCCATAAAATCCTTATTAGAGGCTCATTGCTGCAGGCTGCTATTTCTGTCAAAACTGTTCCCTCAAAGAGTTGTACCTGAAACAAAGTTGTGAGCCTCTGTATACTCTTAAGTGATTATTCTACTTCTTCTAAAAATATATTCCATGGTTCAAAAGTTGTGTTTTAGAAGTTTTCCTGATAACCAATCTCAATCTTCCCACCTACATCCCAACTCTATTGTGTCCAACAGTGATTTCCTCTAGTAAAGTTTGTTTAAAACAAAGAAGACAGAAATTGCTAGAGATTTTCTTTCCTGTTTCTAATTTACTCTATGATTGTCCCTTTAAAAACAATTCTACATTTAACCAAGCACTTCTCCAAAATGCCAAGGTCAACTGAATTCTATTTCTATTCTCCAAAGAGCTAGCCACCTGACCTAAAGCTGGTGCCACTGAGCAAAGGCAGCCCTGAAACTCTGAGTTCTAGTACTAACCCTGCCAGTGGCTTGCTAGATGGTCCTGAATAAATGATTACACTATCATTTTAAGAGGACGGTGATGATAAGATGAAGATGATGCTAATCCTTTATACGGTTACATGGGTTTTTGTGTTAACTACTTAAGAGCATTTTACAGATATTAACGTTTTCGTCCTTTAAACACATTAGTGAATAATAAATATACTCCAGCCAAGATGAATAAACTGAAGTGCTAAAAAACAAAATAGGACCTTAGTGGTCATAATGTAACATTTATGTTATGGTAAAAAAAAAAAAAGAGAACACAATATTGTTTTCCAATAGAATGTTTAGGGTACTATGAAATGTATTTAGATAGGAAATCCTTTGCAATTCACTTCAAAAGACAGTGAAGGATAACACGCCTAAGCACGTTTCACAAAGTCATGAAACACAGTGTGTTCCTCAAAGGAAAGAATTGTATTTCAAGAGTTCATTTCATCATATGATCCTGTGTCCTGGGCAGAAAACCTTTTTTTGGACGAGGCACAGGTTCAGAATGTGTTAGCTGTGAAGCAGCTAACACACTCGAATCTGTAGCAACTCCACCATCAGGAGCATCTCCAATATTACAAATTATTACTGGTGCTTCCTGCTAGAGACACTGAGGAATTGTGGCAGTGAATGAATCTAGTGGTGTCAAGAAAATAAATAAATAAATTTATTTTAAATAATTTTAAAATGAGAGATTTATTTTAAAAGAAGTTTTAGAAGTCCTTAGAAGTTATATTAGTTATCAGTTATTACAAACTGACTGTCTGGTCCAGTTACTGCGTTTCAAGAAATTGTAGTACTATTACAAAGTTAAAATTACATAAAAGCATTTAAGTTTTAGATAAGCACAATTTTTCTCAATGTTTTAGAAAGTAAATTGAAAAGCTTAGGATGTATCCTAGCAATTCATGAGAAAAAAATATCCTCTCTTGACAAAAATTCATTGAAGATAATCATATTAAAGTTTTGTGGGTTTTTTTATTTTGTTTTTGCTGACTTTTGGACAAACACTTTGGCACAAAAACACAAATCTGAAAACTAAGGTAAATGGTCCTCATGATTCAGCTAAAATATGGACTGTGCATGGATCACTGAAATGTCTTTTTCTTTCTGTGTGAGTATGCCTACCTGCCTGTGCATAACTGCATACTATGATTTCAGAGCCTTCCTCCAGATAGTCCACTGAGGGAGACTAGCAACAGGGAGATCTTGGCCCTGGCTTTTCTCCTTTCAGCAGAGTTTTATTATTTGTGAGAAGGCTGCATTTATTTAGGAAGCAGGATATACCAAGTGTTTCAAAGATCCTGTGCCTATTCTAATTAAAGCCCTACCACAATGGCTCTGAAGGACACAGGAGGTATCCTACACTGTGGAACAGGAAGCAGGAAACAGCAGAATGAAGCTAGAGGCTTCCCTCTACTACTCTTTTACAGCTATGTGGAACCACAAATAAGGGCACCCCAACTCCCATCTTCGCTATGTGGAACCACAAATAAGGGCACCCCAGCTCCCATCTTCAAAACAGAATGACTTAGCTTCTCATTCTGCCCCCCTTAAGCCATGGAGGTTTAATGTAACATAAAACAAAAACAAATCTATACATCCCTTATCATCTCATCAAAAAATGTATAATGAACTTGATAGATCAAAATAACACACAGCACATTATAACCACTTTAAAAAATTTGGATGAATGAATCAATAAACATGAGTTTTATGCAAGAGGATGGCTGGCAACTCTTCTAATTCTTCCCAGGGAAAAACAAGAGAAAAAAGTGAACTTAAGCTACAGAATAAAGACCACTGGTGAGAATGAGAAGGAATTTACCTAGGAATGGAGGTTAAATTTTAGAAGGATTTCCTGAAAATGTTGAGGAGTCTGCATAAACTTTGAAAGTTAAGGTGAAATACTGCTTACCAACAAGAGAATGAGCAAGCCTGATGACGCCATCACCTTACATGATACAGACGCATGCTACGTTTCACATTCAAGTCCAGAATAAACATAACTTTCATCTTCATGGCACATGACCATATTCTAGATACTTTAATACATATGATTTCATTTAACTCTCAAATCATTATCTGCACTTTATAGATTAAAAAAAAAAATTGGCTCTCGGAAAAGTCAACCTGTTTTATGCCTTTGGCCAACTCTCTTATTTAAACTCTTGGAAATGATAATTAGGCTTCTGAATCTTCATCCCGAGTGTGTTCTAATTTGAAGAAAACAAAACAAATCAAAACTGTTCTGTATTCCTCTGAAAACTGAGATGTAATTTAGCCTCTATTAAAATCTATTTCAAAAAACTTACGAGTTTCTCATACATTTCCTTGGAGAAAAAAAGATCATTTTTAACATAATGTGTACAAAATATCAGCCTAAAAGGAAATAAAATCTTTTATTGTGTGTTTTATTATGTAACAGGAAGAATATATACAAAGAGTCTTCTTAAAAAATTTTATGAACAGGTCAAAACAGGATTTTCACTATCTCTAGCTCATCCTAGTCAGTACGCTTAGTAATTAGTATCAGGAATTTAACACTGGAGACTGACAAATATCCCAAAATTATTGCTCCACAAACAACAATAAATTTCAAGAGAAGTTATGCTTGATGATACGATTTTTTAAAAGCCGTATCAATTTGTTTCAGTCACTGACACCTTCATCACAGATTATGGAAGCAGTTAATTCCAGTTTTAAATACCAATAGATCACTCTGTAGATATAATTTTTTTTTTTTTTTTTACTCTTTTGGACTGTTTAAGATTGGAAGTCATTTTATAATTGACAAATTAGGAGAACTGCCCATTCTTTTAAAATGTATAAATAAAAAAACAGAATTAGATGTATTTTAAATTTCTTCAGCCAATTTTGCTGAAAGTCTACTTAATTTCTTCTTTTTATAACTAAAATTATTAACATCTTTAAAATAATCTAACAAAAAATAATTTCAACAGTTTTGGGTGATGGCTGTTTAACAGTGTGACAAAACTATATCCCAACTGCATATTATCAATCTACCGAGTCTGAGATGATTTACATCTGTATGACTTTAAAATTATCTACATCAGTTAGTTTGGCAGATAAAATGACCAAATCACTAATTTTTATTATGTAACTGCAATCTCTATCCAAAGATTTTCAAAGTAAGTTGGAGCCTTTAAAATAAACATGCAACTTCTATACCTGAAACTTCAATTCTTTTTGAATGGTAAAGAATATTGTTTAAAAAGTGAATTTTTTCCCCCAAAAAGCACTCATTAATTTGCCTTGCTGAATAACAATTTTTAATTTTTAAATGTAATTGACCTTAACAACCAGGTATTACTTTCTGTGTTTCTGAAATACTATTCAGAACCCTCCCATATAATTTTCAACTTGACTACCCCTTGATAACCACTCTATTGAGCACTGTGGGACTGAGTATATTTATTATTTTAATATGAGGTATTTTTAAACTTATAAATACCTTTATAACCATGCTAGTAAGAAAGCAGCATGACCTACTGTGGAAAACTCATTACTGAGAGGCATGAAAATGTAAATGAATTTTTGGCTTTGCCATGGATACATTATGTGTCTCTAAACAGGTCACAATTTTCATATACCATTTACTTCACTGTGCACAGTTCCTCTAAAGTAAACTACTTAGCACAGAACCCTGCATACAGTAGATACTGAAATATTAGCCGACTTATTATTAGACTGTGTTTTGAAGTTGGGGTGAGAAAACCTGGCATTTGGCTTCACAAGACCTCGTTTTCCTTATCAGTAATATAAGGAGACTAAACCATAAAAGACTGAGATGGAGACCAGCACTGGGGAGTGCTCCAGAGATGATCACTTGTGGGGGCAGGGCAGAAAGAGAAGTGAGGCTGTGCCATAGTCACAAGGCCTTGGCAGACCCCAGGGGGGCACTCTGGAGCAGAAACAGCATGGCAGAGCTGCTTCTGAATTGGAATAAGGCCTTTACAACCCCGCATCAACTAGTCATTGGATGCAGGTTGACCTGTATGAGGTGGGTAAGGGTCCACTACTAATACAAGAGTCCCCTGTATAAGAAACAATCAAACCTAAGTCATCAAAAAATCTGTGACAAAATAGTACTTACTGTAAGATTCCATTCAGATCAAGTACAGGTATGACTAATATATGTTGATAGGGATCAAAATAGCCATTACCTTTGAGGTGTACTAAATGGGAGGGGACATGACAGAAAACTTCAGGGATGCTGATAATGGTCTAAATCTTGATCTGAAGTATACATACATAAATACTCACACACACACACACTTATCTATGCGTGATTTTCCCAAAGACTTACAAGAAAAGAGAGTCCACAAAATACTGGAATATTTTCTAAGACAAACACTTGACATTGCAATATGTAAACTGAACATAATTTTTTTAAGCTTATAGTTTTCTATTATTGTGATACTTTGACAATTTTTTTATTCCTTTTGTGATTTTGATGAACAAAATTATTTTAAATATTTATACTTAAGGCATTCAAATGCTTCAAAAATAAAACAAGGCAAAATGATAAACCTGGATATCAAGTGGGCTTAAGTAATCAAATAAAAAAACAAGATAGAGAGTATCACAGGATAAGGACTTGCAAAACTGCCATCTAAAATCAGAACTACAGTGACAATTTGGAGAAATCATGGCTGAGGTACAATGCATTTTAAAAGACTAAGTATAGTACTGCCACCTAGCAGACAAAGTTGATAATGACCAACTTCAGTTCTGAAAGGTTATCATATATAATCTTAGAGGAAATACAGAAACGCTGGACAATATATTATTCAACAATACTTGCCAACATAAGGCTTAACAACTAGAACTATCTGCCAAATTTGGACGACAGCTAAAAAAGCGAATACTTTTATTCTCAAACAAATTATATGATTTCTAAAATAGCCACTGAGAACTCCAACAACAGTACTAGCACTGGGAGCTTCAAAGCTTCCTTGGTACAAACCCCATCCATTTTAAAAACAGACTCTTTGTACAAGATTCTAGGGCTATAGGTTCCCATACACAGTCTCTGGGGATAAAAATGGGCAATGGCCAGTTGTACCCTCTAGCTGCTCTTCCCTAAAATCTATCTGGAGACTCAGTGAACTCTAAATAAAGCAAGAGCTGAGAAAGATAGAGAAAGCACACGGTGTGCTGGAATTTGGGTAGAGATTTTAAGCAGAATGCACTTAACGAATGACAAGGTCTTTCCTTCTTTAGTGATGTCTGAACATCTGGATTCTAACAAGCAAGGGCCCTTAGTCCTCTGTGCCAGAACAGCAAAACCTCCCACTCTACCTCTTCCCCAACCCACACTTTTTCTTTCTTACATATAGGCATCAGCTTACAGAGCCCCAAAGTAAAAGAGTAAGTGAATACCTAGCTGGGACCCTTTCCACAGAAAACAGAAAATCTACACTTTGCCAGCATTCTAAAGGCAGAAGGGCCAAGGGAAAACCAAAATAAGCCTGAAGAATATATCATTGCTGGGGAGACTAGGCTACTAAATAGATAAAGAAATAGCAACAATATCTCATGTCCTTGCCACTTTTCTGGGACAATAAGTATAAAGTCCTATCATTTTACTGTACCTGTGCACGCTCACCCAAACAAGGTCTGCCAGCCTAAGCACAAAAGAAAGGATACACAGCCACTGGGCAAACTTAGGTAGATAAAGAGACCCTCACAATTACCATGTCACTCACTGGCACACAGATACTATCTCACTATAAAACAGAGCCTAACACACACAGAATAACAGTACATCACAAAGAAACTAGTGATCAAACATAACTGAGATACATGGAAATTAAGAGATCAAGGTTCTAGATGGGCTTTGCCACAAACTAGTTACGTAACTTAGGGCAGAGGCAGTGACGTATAATTGGTACTACGCAATGGAGTGGGTCAGGCACTGAACTTAAGGTTCATAGAAATTGAAAACATCTAGCAGTCAGGAGAGCAAAGTTCTAGCTAGGGTTTAGCTCAAGTCAATGCACATCTCTAGAGCACAATCTAGTTATCTGTATTGACTAGAGTAGTATTTCCAGAGTGCATTCCACAGCACAACAGAATAACAGTGATATGTGTCTCAATAAAAGAGTTTCATAGTCAAGTAAGAGCAGGAAATGTCTGTACTATAAACCACCAACCTCAGAGATTCACAATGCACTTTAGTGCAGTAAAGGCTCTGAGAAGTGCTTATAGTTAAGATACCTGTTTAATTTTAATACTTTTCCAAGTCAGTGGATCACTAAACCATTTTTTCCTCTTATAAATGTTACCACTGAAAAACACTCTTTGCCATTCCTCAAAAAATTAAACAGAATTATAGTAGTCCCCCTTTATCTGCAGGAGACATGTTTCAAGACCCCCAATGGATGCCTGAAACTGCAGATAGTATCAAACCCTATATATACTATGTTTTTTCCCTATGTATACATACCTAAGACAAAGTTTAATTTACAAATTAGGCACAGTAAGAGAATATCTGAATTGCTGGCATCACTGCTCTTGCACTTTGGGGCCATTATTAAGTAAAATAAAGGTTCCTTTGAACACAAGCACTATGATACCTTGACAGATCTGATAACCAGATGGCTAGAAAGTGACTAACAGGCTGGTAGTGTATAAATCGTGGATATGCAAAACAAAGGGATGATACACGTCCCAGGCAGGACAGAGCAGAACTGCACAAAATTTCATCATGCTACTCAGAATGGTGCACAATGTAAAATTTATGAGTTATTTGTGGAATTTTTCCACTTAATATTTTCCGACAGTGGTTGACTTTGGTAACTGAAACCATGGAAAGCAAAACCATGGAAAAGGGGGGACTACTGGACCATTTGATCCAGCGATTCCACTTCTGGGTATATACCCAAAAAAGTGAAAGCAAGGACTCAAACAGACATCTGTACACCAATATTCATAGCAGCATTATTCACAAGAGCCAAATAGTGGAAACAACCCAAATGTCCATTGACAGATGAATGGATACAACAGAGTATCATTCAGCCTTAAGAAGAATGAAATTCTAATACATGTTACAACATGTATGAATCTTAAAAACATTACGCTGAAATAGGCCAGACACAAAATGACAAATAGTGTATGATTTCAATTATAAGACATACCTAGAACAGTCAAATTCATAGAGACAGAAAGTAGAGTACTTACCAGTTACCAGTGGACGGGGGAAAGGAGAATAGAGGTTTATTGTTTAATGGGCATAGTTTCAGTTTGGGATGATGAAAAAGTTCCGGAGATGGATGGTGGTGATGCCTACACAACAATGTCAATGTATTTAAAACCACTGAATTGTACACTTAAAATGACTAAAATAGTAAATTTTATGTATATTTTACACAATAAAATGTATATTTTACGCAATAAAAAAAAACTCTTTGCCAAATTCTGGGTGAGTTGTCTCTTAATTCTAATATTGTGTTATTATGAAACCACTAAAATAGTCAATACAAATTACCTCACCTCAGCTACACAACAAATGGACCCCAAGGCTTCTCCACGAAAACCGTAAGTTGTCAAATTTTCAAGATCTTCATGACCACTTATTTTTGAGGTATAGTACTTCATTGCCATCACAGGTGCATCATTAGCCTTGATACCCTCACCATTGTCTCGCACCTCAATCTTATCAAATCCATAGTTCTCCTATGAAAGTTAAACAGTACTTTTAGTATATAAGGACATTAAACTACTATCACATTTACAAACAGAATGTAACACAAGTGAAATGGTTTTGTCATTTATCTATCTTTTATGGAAACTTAACATTAAAAAAGTAAGAGTTTAAATTCTTAACTCTACCAGTTCCTAGCTATGGTACTATGGGCAAGTCCCTTGTTTTCCTTGGACTCAGATTCAACTGTAAAATAAGGAGATCAGTATGATCTTCAGGGTTCCCTAGAATTGTTTCAGTATGATAGGTATTTATGTTTAAATTTATGTTTAAACTTGCCCAGAAATACTCTTCTAAGTTATATACACCTTTGTATATATAATCTCTCAAATAAAACAGAATACCATCACCATCAAAAACATCAGCTGACGGGCTTCCCTGGTGGCGCAGTGGTTGAGAGTCCGCCTGCCGATGCAGGGGACGTGGGTTCGTGCCCTGGTCTGGGAAGATCCCACATGCCGCGGAGTGGCTAGGCCCGTGAGCCATGGCTGCTAAGCTTGCATGTCCAGAGCCTGTGCTCCACAATGGGAGAGGCCACAACAGTGAGAGACCCACGTACCGCAAAAAAAAAAAAAAAAAAAAAAAAACATCAGCTGGGGGCTTCCCTGGTGGCGCAGTGGTTGAGAGTCTGCCTGCCGACACGGGGAACACGGGTTCGTGTCCCGGTCTGGGAGAATCCCACATGCCGCAGAGCGGCTGGGCCCGTGAGCCATGGCTGCTGAGCCTGCGCGTCTGGAGCCTCCGCAACGGGAGAGGCCACAGCAGTGACAGGCCCGTGTACCGCAGAAAAAAAAACAAAAAAAACACACAAAAAAACACCAGCTGGTTCTACCCACCAAGAGTCTAGCAATCATCATTATTCAATCTGATTTTTAATACTTTGTCCCTGAACTACTTATTGCTTTCATAAATAAATAAAAATCTGCTACATTATAGCTTTCTAATTTTCTTTCTGCAAATAGTCACCTAACAGACTGATGAGAAAATATAGCTAACTGGCAATCTCAGAGAGTTTTTAATTTGAAAATGGAGGGAAAAAAACAAATCATAGCTTAATATTGGTAATTTAATCCTAAAAATACGCATACATAACAAATACAAAGCCTAAATTCCTAGAGTGATTACACTTTCTATGAATACCATATTCTAAATTTGGTAGCAAGCTTCTATCGTAAGCTTTACTTCACAAAGTTTATGTGTATGGCCTTAAATGCATGTTATAAAGGGGAAAAAAATCTTCCTACAATTATGACTCTGCTATTTAAAAATAATACTTTTTAATAACCTAGAATTATATAATACTGTGTCATTACTTTTTAGATAAATTAGAAATAAAAGGTGTTGGGGGGAGACACCTAAGATCTAGTTTCTTATCTCTCCCTCGATCTAAAAATTATCTTTCTGGGAATAGGTTGTCTGCTTCATTTTATAGAAAAATAATTAACTATAGAAATGCAAATCTTTCAATATAAATAAGAACTCCAGGCACCTGAGTAAAATAACACAAAGATCTGTTTAAATGTTTAAAATAATATCTACATGTTTAATTTACTAATTACAAAAACATTCCTAGTCAGAACAGTTATTACTGTATGAAACTATAATAAAACAGATCTTATTATGTAAAGCAACAGACTTGTTTATTCTAAAATTCTACAAAGTAGGAACTGGCAAATGTCAAGAGACTTAAATATGCAGCAGGATAAAAATGTGTACTTTAATTTACTTTTTAAAGAGGACTTCTGTTGGCTCTGTAAAACGATTTCTAAAAACTATGTTTTTCTTCCAAGAACTTTGAGAACAAGACATATGTTTGCCTGCCTAAGATTCTTAAGTTAAATTTGTCAGATATAATTATATAATCCTATTTAAGTATTATCAACTGTATTCTAATCAGACTGAACTGACTACATAAAATGTCTAAGAAAAAGAAAATGTCTTTCCTTCGGTTTAATTTAATTTTTTCATGTTTATAAAGCTTTTACTATATTATTTAAAACCAAAGTAGCGGTTTGATACACTATAGAACAGCGGTTCTCAGCATCAACCAGAAACTTGTTAGAAACACAAAGTTGGGACCCTACCTAGAATCTGAAATTCTGCGGCCCAATAACTGTTTTAACAGACTCCCTAAAATTACTGATGCACCCAAATGTTATGAAAACCACTGGCATAGAGGAAAGATCCTGAATGAGTTTTAGAGCCATAAAGACCTGGATTGCAATCTCAGCTCCAGTACTTACTACTTACATGACTTTGGGAAAGTTCTCAGAACCTCAATTATTTATAAATGAGTATAGCAGTAGCTAATTCATAGAGTTTTTACAAGGACCAAATGGGTAACATATATATAATATATGCATATGTATATGAAAAGGGAAGGTCTCTTTCCTACAAAGATATTCGTATCAGTAGTCTTTATAATGCCATAATACCAGAAATAATATGAATATCTGATAATTAGGAGATTACAAAAAATGTATTCTTGCATTCACTCAAATTTATTTACCATTTATGTACCAGATACTGGACAGGTATAGAGGACACAAAAAAATATAGACCTTACCTCCATGAGCTAGTAACTTATAACAGGGCAGGTAGACCTGAAGACTAATTGTAATAAATCATAATAAGAGTCATAAGTCATTACTAACTCAAATGATTTAATATGTAGCACTTAAATTTAAAAATGTGAAAACTATGAAGCAACAAGGGACACAGTTCTGAAATAAGATTAGGTAGAAAAAACAAAATGCAAATAAAAATATATAAAACAAGTAAACACAAATAACCAAGGATAAGTATTAGAAAATACGGACAAACTAAATTCATGTTTTATGTGACAGAGTCCTTCAGAATAAGCTTTCCTTTATAATTTCCTTTAATGTTACTGTAACATTGAGCTAAATTAAAACTTATTTTTGGGCTTCCCTAGTGGCGCAGTGGTTGAGAGTCCCCCTGCCGATGCAGGGGACGTGGGTTCGTGCCCCGGTCTGGGAAGATCCCACATGCCGCGGAGCGGCTGGGCCTGTGAGCCATGGCCGCTGAGCCTGTGCATCCGGAGCCTGTGGTCCACAACGGGAGAGGCCACAACAGCAAGAGGCCCGCATACCGCAAAAAAAAAACAAACTTATTTTTAAGAATTTACTCTTAAACAAGACAAAGGGCTCAATGTCCTAAGAATAATTTACTGTTATATAAAGAAAAGAAAGGTAATAATTGTAAGGAGAAAACATCTGTCCAACCCTCTTCTGCTTTAAAGGTACTGGGCAGCATCTCAGGGACACTCACCAGTTTAACGTCTATGCTCGTGGCGCCAGCATCCAAGGAGTTTTCAATGAGCTCTTTTACGACACTGACCACTGAAGTGATGATCTGAGAACTTGAAAGGAGGCGAACTGTTGCTGCTGGCAGCTGTTTCATTCTAGCTTTTAGCAGAGGAGCTAGAAAATAAAATATAAGTTGTAAAAATAAAAATTGTTAAGCATTCCTAACAGAACTGATAGCAACAACAGCAGCAATAATAGCAACGCATATTTATTGAGCCTCACTGTATGTCAAGATCTACTGTTAAGCACATACAGTATTAAATCATTTATTTCTTACGAATACCCTTTAAAATAGATGCCATTATCATCTCCATATTGTAAGACTAAGGCACAGAGAAATTTGTTGGTAAATCACACTATGTTACTAATTGAAGAATGATAAGAACAATTGTGCAATAAATGTAATGTATGATGTGTCTGGCTAGGAATCACCAGATGGTGCTGTCAACTGTTAGGCAGATAATGTCAGTCGTGTGCCTTAATGGCAGTTGCACTTGAACATCATTAGTCATCTACACATTTTGATGAATTACAATATCTCTTTCAATTATTGAGCTCTTTTAGAGTTAGGAAATCTAGACTCTAGAATTACTCTTAATCTAAACTAGTCATACCCAGACATATCATATCAGATTACTATCCTATGCACTACTGGGTCTAAAACATCTTTCTAATCATGTGGCTCCCCAAAGCCAAATTATGATAAAGCTCAAACCATATGCTGGCATTCAAGGTCCTTTACATGCCGATCCAACCTGTACATCAAAATCTCTCTGCCAGTAATGGTTTTAGCCATGAAACCCTTTGTCTGAAACCTTTTCAAACAAAGAAACAAAAAAATTTCATATAGAAATCACGTATGTAAAATTTGCAGGGAGTGGGGTTTGCAACTACTTTAATGCCTAACTCAGAAAAGATTTTAGGCAAATAAAAAATACTAGCTTGACAACATGCAATTCCTCTAGAGTCATGATTTTTTTTTTTTTTTTTTTTTTTTTTGCTGTTCACCGGCCCCTCACTGTTGTGGCCTCTCCCGTTGCGGAGCACAGGCTACGGATGTGCAGGCCCAGCCGCTCTGCGGCATGTGGGATCTTCCCGGACCGGAGCACGAACCCGTGTCCCCTGCATTGGCAGGCGGACTCTCAACCACTGCGCCACCAGGGAAGCCCTAGAGTCATGATTTTATTTGACGATAAAATGGTGGGGGGAGGAGGAGGAGCCCTAGATACTTCCTTAATTTACCATGACTAGTTACATGCTCACATGATGATCTGACCCTATGGAATCTAGATCCAAACAAAACAACAATGCCAAAGACAAACCAAACCAAATAAAAAGGTTTCTGTTTAGGATTCTTTCTCAGGCAACTTAAGAAGTAAAACAAGGAGAGTCACATAAAGTTTAAGAATAAGTGAGCAAGAAATGGAGTATAGCCATTACAATGATTACATAAAATTTTGAGGGATGCATTTCTGGGAAGAAGTCAGTATACTGAGTTCTGAATGGTGTTAACTGTTCACAATTCATAACTATATTTTGCTTTGTACAAGGCAAAGCTGATTAGCACAATGGAAAAATATGCCACTAATTATTATTATACACTAAAAGCTATAATAATGTTGAGGAAATTAAACTCTAAAACTCAATCACCTAACTTAAAATAGAGATAATGATGATATCATATGGTGTGGTGAGAAGTAAATAAGATAATGTATACAACTTATTATAGGGCTTGGCATATACATGCTAAAAAATCCCAGGATCTCTGGACTAAACTGAGCTCCTCCAAACTACTACATGAATACCACACCCCCCAACACACAACCCCTAGCCCCCCAACACACAACCCCTAGCCCCACAGGAGCTAACCCAGTGCTTGGTATCAGGTTAGGCTTGGGTTTAAGAAGTCTTCTTTCTTAGTTTGAGAGTCCCAGGGATCTAAGAAAAACACTTATCAAGGAAGCTTTGGCGTATAAACCTAGCCTCACCTCAACCTTCCCTCCTTCTGCAGAGATTAATTAATCTCTTTAGTAATCTCATCATCTTTGTCTCATTCTCTAAATCTCTCTTCCAAAATCTTCTATTTCTCCCCAGCAAGTCCCTAATTTCATCCCAATCTTCCCCCTCTTCTAGTTTACTGAGATCAAGGCAGACCACAGCATCAACTCTATCTTCACACACTTTACCTCCTCCACCATACTGTGTCCTTTGGTTTCTTAAAATGTCTCCACCTCTACCCATGTTCTTCTTCACTCAGTCTCAGACCAATGTCCTTCTTCTAAACTAACACTTTCACCTAGTTTCTTTATCTAGTCCCATCCCTCCTCCAGGCCTCTTGATCTTGAAAACAAAAACAAAACATTCTTCCCTCAACCTTATTAACTCTATGATTATCTTCTTTCTTTATGAAGCCAAACTTGAGTAAGTAACCTGTATTCACCGTCACCAATTCCCTATCACCAACTCACTTCTAAAACCCTTGCAAAATAGCTTACACAACCACTGTTAGGATTTTGTTGTCTTCAGGTTCACCAATGAGCTCTTACATCATCAAATCCTTTTCTCGGGATTCACATTCCTTGATCTCCCTGAAGCACGTGACAGTGATGATACTGCCTATCCTCGAGGATTAGACCATCAATCAATACCTCCTGGAGCTCTTCGTGTCTTCTTCACACTCTTCCCAGAAAAATGGGCATTCCCTAATCCCTCTCCCCTCTTCTTATATACCCAAAGCCCTGTAACCTTAGATGTTATAGAATACCATCCAAGTCTACATCCCAACGGCGATCTCTCTCTTCCCAAGACAGGCATTTCTTACAATCAGTGTGACTGCTACCTCAAAATGTTTATAAAACAGAACCCATCTTCTTGTTCCACCCTCCATACCTCCCACTTAACTTTGCTATTTCTCTTAATAACTCACTGTTCTTAGTGACCAAGTCAAAAACTTCAATCTTCCTTTGCCAGCAATCCCACCCTATTTGCACCTCCACTTTCTCCTAATGCAATACTATCATTCTAGACCCGGTTTCAATCTCATTTGTAACATGGTCCTTTCTGATCACCCAGCCAGGAAGGACCCTTTCCTCCCATTCCGAAAGAACTTGGCTTGCTTATCACACCCCTGTCCTGACCTATACAACCTCTGAATGCACGGAATTATATATTTCTGGATGCAACACAGAGTAATCAGAGTACTTCACTCAAGGTGAGTACTTCATAATTATTAATGAAGTGGCCACGAAAAATAATTTTATTGGCACCTACCTCATGCCAAGGTAAAACATGAGGAAAAGTGACCTCCTTCCCATCAAGTCACCATTGCCTTAACTCCTTCCCTTTATGTATTCTATTTTAACTGGACTCCATATCATCCCCTTCATCACTTGTATCTCCTAACCAGGCTTTTTTCTAGAATCCAGGGCCTTATTTCCAACTACTTCCTAAATAGCACCATTTAGATGACAGAAAGGCACCCTAAACTCAACATGTCCCAAAGAGATCAGATCTTTCTCTAATTAACTCTTTCTTGCTATATTTATTTGATAATAAAAATAACAGCTAACATAAGTTACTTAAATATATATATATAATTATTCCAGTTAATCCTCACAACAAGCTTATGTATAGTGTCATTCCTCTATCACAAACAGGATTTAAAAGCTTGATCGCTTGTTCCAAGATCACACAACTATTAAGTGACAGATGCACACCTGCATATTTTGTCATGTTTGACTCCAAAGGCTATTTTCATCCAGTCTCACAAAGCAAAATTAGAAACCTTGAGTCATCCTTGAAATTCTCCTCACTCTCTACATCCTGCCACCCACTCCTGCCTATCTTTCTACCTAAATATTTCTCAAACTAGTTCTTTCCTCTCTCTCCCTATGGCTACTGCCTCTGTTCAGCCCTTCAACAATTCTCCCCTGACCTATTGCAATAACCAGCTAATTGACAGCTTGGCCTGGAATCTCAACCACCTACAGGATTCTTTCTATAATTTACATTTAATCATGTTGCTATCCTACTTAAAATTTTATAAAGATTTCCAACTACTAACTAGGTTAAATCCAAGCTCCTTATCAACTGGACCTGTCTTTCTAATCTCATCCCACTCTTCTCCAAATGCACACTAGGCCAGTCATACTATGCAACTTGTCTCTCTTAATGTGGTGGCAGTGACTCCTTCCTTGGCTCATAAGGTTCCCTTTCTCTACTGATGACTTCTCACCATCCTTCTAGATTTAGTTCAAGTATCATCTCCTCGAGGAAGCCTTTCTTACCAGCTCCAACCCCTGCCCCAACAGATTAGGCAGTCCTTCCTCTGTACTCCCAGAGCACCTTTTCCTTATTTCTAACCCCAACCTCATCAGATTATTCTAAGTATTGTATTTCTGTCCCTTCCTCCTGGCTGAGAGTTCTTTGAGGATATATTAATCTCATATCCCTAGCACAACCTCTGGAACATAACAAGCATTCCACCGTATGTGCACCAAATGGCATCTTTTGAAAAGCAGAAGGGTTGATATCAGGCTTACGACTCACAGCAAAGAATGTCTAAGAATGCCAGGAATCAGTCTTCTATATTTGCTGAGAGGTAAATCAAATACTCCTGAAAGAGTGCTGATGATCAGGAAATTCAGTTAAGGCTGAGGTAAATCAAATACTCCTGAAAGAGTGCTGATGATCAGGAAATTCAGTTAAGGCTAACAATGTTCCTAAAAAAGAAGTAAAGATCAGAGAACTCACAGATAAACTTTAGGAAGAACACAATGAAATAATTATTTTTTAAAAAACGTAATAAATCTAACCTAATTGGTTTTATAAGGCCATTAGAAATGCAATATATGTACACATATATATGTGTATATACAGTCAACATTTTCTTACACCAATTTTGAAAAGCCATTATAAGTTATTTCAGCAATATGAATAAAATAAACTGTGTACTGCCAAGCTTATGAAATTCAATTTCAAATATGATTCCAAATAATCTAGTTTTTTCCTCCCCGTTCTTGAATGAGATCAATTATTGGGGGAATTCCCTGGAAGTCCAATGGTTAGGACTCCAAGCTTTTTTTGCCGAGGGCACGGGTTCAATCCCTGGTCAGGGAACTAAGGTCCCCACAAGCCGCCCTGCAACCCGCGGGGAGCGGCCAAAAAAAGAAGAAAAAGATCAATTCTTGGTACCCACATTTCCTCAGCATATAACTGTCTTCAGCGTGTAGACAGACCCAGAATGACACCAGTAAAAATCATGGTTAACCGAAAAGTTTGCTTCCGCCACTTGCATGATGCCACAACCTACAATATTATAAAACCCTCACTCACTCACACTCTATAGACAGGCTGAGTTACGGCCGTCAGGGGTTAAAGTTTCTTCCTGGCAAACAACAACTTTAAGATCTGCACCCAGAAGGATCTGAGGAATGGGCTGCAACAAAGGCCTAAACACCATTTAGTCAGGAAAGTCCAAATCAGACAATAAGCAGCCCACACCTGCTGGGAGACCGCTCTCCAGGTGTGCGCGCCCGCGAGCCGGGCTTCGTCCGCTTCCCGCCCCGCGAGGGGAGGGGGGGAGGGGCGCCCACGGCGGCCGCCGGCGCTCCCGCCCCAACCGGGACAAGTGAAGGGGAGGAGGCTCTCGAGCTTACGATATAAGAATGAATACCCGTTAGCCACACGACACTACCTTCTTGCTCGCGCGAGGTGGGCAACAACAATCCACTAGCGGACCGGCCAGCGTCCCACCGAGAGCCCAGGCCCAACCTGGCGGATACCCGACTCGCCCCCGAAGCACGCGGGGCGGGGCGGGCACCGAGCGCACCGCCCTTAGTCCCGCCCTGCCCGGCGAACGTGGTATTGGCGCCGTCCTCAGCCAATGCCCTGGCAGCGCGTTCCGCCCTGAAAGCTTCCGCAAGCTGCGCCGCGCCGCGCCGCGTTGGGGCTGTCCACTCGCGTTCCGCCTGAGGAGGCGCCGCCGTCAGCACTGCATCCGCAGCGGAGCTGATACTGCTCCGAGCCAGCAGCCGGGAGCGGGGCGGCGGGTGAGTGGGCGCGAGCGGCCGCCGGGACTGTGCTGCTGCCCGTGCAGTGGGGAGCTGCTGGCGGGCCCGGGTCGGCTAGAGGGAAAAGAGTGGACTCCGGCTCCGTCCGCGGCGCCCTGTCAGGCCGTGCGGGCCAAGTGGCCCCCAAGGCTTGCCCCCCAAATCCCCGTCGTCGCGTCCTGGTCCTGACGGGATGTGCAGCTCCGAGAAGAAAGGGGCGGGGCGGGGGCACTGTGGCCGTAGCAGCGGCGGCTTTTGCTGAGCTTCCACTAGCTGGGAGCTCCGGCCGCCGGGGAAGGCTGCCGGTGACGGTAGCTGGCGGGGCGGGGCGGGGGGGGAGAGGGGCGTCGCTGTGGGTCGCCCGGCACTGCAGTGCCGAGAGGCTCTTCGCTCTCTGAAGTCATTGTTTGCCAGTCCTGAAGTGGCGTGGCAGACTCCCTGGAAGGGTTTTCTGGCCTGGGATAGAGTCAGTGTTTGCCTTCCAGCTCAGATGTAAATTTTAAGCCTACTTTCGAGCATTTTTTTTTTTTCTATCCTGTCGAAAATGGGAAAGGCATCTTGAGTGGAGGCACGTTCTAAGTATAACTTATAGCGTATAAAAAGAATGTAACATGCACGGTGGATGTTTGGATTGGAGGAACTTTTTACACATTTAAATTTGAGGCTTTTGCTTTGTTTCAGTGCAACCAACTTTCATCACCGTAAGCCTATAGATTTTTGGAGGGAGAAGGGCCATTGTACTCCGGAACACTTGTTGGACGGGGTTCGGAGAAATTCCTCTCTCAGGGCCAACTCTGTAATAGAAAGGGTTTATATATTTTTAAATCAGAGCTGTTTGAAATATAATGTAGCTCTTCTCCCCCCCCCCCAATCTCAGAAAGAAAGGAAGAAAGAAGGGAGGGAGGGGAAGAAGGAAGGAAAGAATGAGAGAAAACCAAAGTTTTAGGGAAGGTGACTAGAGTTAAAATACGCAGAAGAAAGACTCCTTGTTTAAACCTAATTGTATCACTAGGTTGAGAAACAAACCTTATCCCTTGACCATGTAAAATTTCCACCTCATTACGTTCCTCGCAGCTTCAGTTCTCATAAAGGAGTGATTTGAACTCTGACCACTCTTTATGGACCCAACACTACATTAAATGTAAGAGTCTGGCTACTCAGAACAGACTGGTTAGGTCAGCTTTGCTTTTTTATATATTAGTTTATTCTGTTGGTAAATTTACTTCCTAAGTTTTCACTTTACACTCATAAGAAAATGTAGGTTTTCTCTTTCAGTTTGCGTTTTCCTGCCCATTACTTCATTTAGTAAAAGCAACATGCTTGAAGACAAGCTTTAGGAAAGGCATTTTAACTGTTTATTTTTTCAACAAGAAGCATAAAAATAAGTCTTGCTTGTCTTACTGGGGAGTTAGATGTTAAGAATTATTTACTGCCCTCGTCAGCATCTGCAAGTAGCGTATTTTGGAGGGTCTGTTTGTTCTATTGCAGAATGATGAGGTAAAAAAATAATCCCAGTAACACTTATTTTGTCATGTCAGAATTAGGAGTACGTAGGTTACCAGTTATATCAGTGTTGATTCATCCCATTGCTTTCCTACAGCGCAAACATGAATGTTGGAGTTGCCCACAGTGAGGTGAATCCAAATACCCGTGTAATGAACAGCCGGGGTATGTGGCTGACATATGCTTTGGGAGTTGGCTTGCTTCATATCGTTTTACTCAGTATTCCCTTCTTCAGTGTTCCTGTTGCTTGGACCTTAACAAATGTTATACATAATCTGGTAAGAATTTCACCTTATACTGAACACTTAAGGTTTAATGGTTTTACAGGGCAAGGCAGGAATGGGAAGGTACTGTTTTGCAAGACGAAAAGAGTTGTGGAGATGGATGGTGGTGATGGTTGCATAACATCGTGAATGCACCGAATACCATTGAACTGTATGCTTAAGAGTGGCTAAATGGTCCATGTTATGTGTATTTAAACACAGTTTTTTTAAAAGCTTAAAGTTTTATGTTACAAAGAAGAAAAACACATGACTCAGTTTTTTTAAACAGTTTGATTGATATATAATCTAAAATTCACCCATTTAAAGTGTACAGTTCAGTGATTTTTAGTATATATGACAATTTTGAAGAACTCTTATCTGGAATAAGATTATATTTTTCCGATCACTTTATATTTAAACATTGGACCCTTTTTGTAAGTAAGACATTTTTTTCTCCTGTTGGTTTTATAAAATCTGAAAAAAAGTAGGGCATTTTAGCAAAAATTATAAGACACTGTAATTCAGGCCAGTATAATATATTGATTAACCAGAATGTATCAGAGGAAGTAATTATGTTTTTTGGTTAACTGGAGTCTAATGAACATCTTTGGTTTAAATCCTTTCTAAATTGTATATATATACTTTTCTATTTCAGTATAGAAATTTTGAGCTTAATCATATCTTATATGATTCAGAAACTTATGGTACCTTAGCTTCTTCCTGTTGACTATTGCTCTTTTGTATTATATGATAGCCCTACAAAGTACCAGAGGTTAGATTGACTCTACTGACCATATTATGCAGCCCTGGAAATTGCCTGTTTAAAAACAAAACAAAACAAAACAAACAAAACGTGATAGTGACTTTTCTTGTCTTTAACAGCCTATTAAAGTAGAATGAAAGGGGAAAAATCTGGTTAATTGAGACTTTTAATTGAATCCAGATTAACTATATATTTGTTTAAAGATCTACCCAAAATGAAGAGCTTAGAACTTTAAGACAGAAAAATGTAGGAGAAATAGGTTTTTTAAAAATTGATATTATTTATATCTTCTGGAAAGCATTTGAAGTTGACTGGAGGACAACAAAGATGATGTGGTAGAGATCAGTGAATGTCCCTTTAGTCCATTTTATGTGATAGACTTTGGAAGGAAGTGTTTAAAAACAGTTTTTAAATAGTGACTTCTCTGAAATATTTGACACTAATCATATCCCTTTTATTGGAATTCTTTTCCTTTGGCTTCCATGAGATTGCTTTTTCCTAGATATATTTCTGATCTTTCCTTTACTATTTCCTCTTGCACAGTTTTCTCTTTTCCTCTCTTAAATATTACTGTTCTCAAGGTCCTTTTTTTCTTTTTTTGCGGTATGCGGGCCTCTCACTGCTGTGGCCTCTCCCGTTGCGGAGCACAGGCTCCGGACGTGCAGGCTCAGCGGCCATGGCTCACGGGCCCAGCCGCTCCGCGGCATGTGGGATCTTCCTGGACCGGTGCACGAACCCGTGTCCCCTGCATTGGCAGGCGGACTCTCAACCACTGCGCCACCAGGGAAGCCCTCAAGGTTCTTTTCTTCATCTCTTCTTATGATATATATTCTATCTAGGTTGCTTCATCTATCTGTTAAATGATGATGACCATATTAATACTGCCAGATCACCTTGCACCTTAAACCAAACAAGTATAAACTGAATTCATTCCTGATATATCCCTTACCACCCACCACAATCTGTTCCTGGATTTTGTTCCTAATCTAATCTAAAGGTACCACTATCTGCCCGGTAAGCCAAGCCACATAGCTGAATGTCAGAGGTAAAGTGATTAATATAATGTATTATCCAAACTGAGACTGTTTGGAGAGTAAAAGAGAGCTCTAGTAATAACTACTCCAAGAGAGTAAGTGTAACTCAGGACCACCCATGGCAAACTAGTATATATAGTCACCCTAGACTTAGGGTAACTCTTTTTCCTTTGTATTCCACATCCATTTAGTCAAAGCCTTGTCTATTCTACTGCTTTACTGTCTTCAACTTGATCCTTATGGGCGTTGCTATAATTTCATGCCCTTTTTCCCCCTCAGGTAGGTTACCCCAGTAGATCAAGTGGTCTCTTTGACGCTTCTCTACTCTACTTTCCTTCATTCCAATTTGGCAGGGTGATATTTTTGAAATTCATGTTTGTTCAGGTCACACTCTTAAGTCCTTCAGTGATTCCTTGTTACATTCATAGTAAAATAGCAAATTCTTTGTGTGGCATACAAGGCCAGTTGATAATACTACAGAGGCAAGAAAGAGACCCGATCTTAACATCTCTCCAAACACAAGCTGTGCTCTACAATAATGAAAACCATCTTCTCTCACCTTTTTGCTTTGGCTTAGGCTCTTCCACTATTTTAATACCTCTTCCTCCTTCCTACTCTGCCTGGCTAATTCCTGTTTCTCCAGGAAAACTACTCAAGTGTCACCTCTTCTAGGAAGCTACAAAAGTCCCATGCTACATTGTTTTTTCATGTATTTATCATCCTTTTATAATTAGCAGTTTATCTTTTTTTTGGTTTTTTAATTTCTTTATCTCTAAAGACTTATTTAAATGTTTGCTGAATAAATTAGTCTGTTCTCACCTAATTTTCCCTTCTCCAGTGGCACATGTATTAAATGTACTTTAGAAGTCATCTCCTCCCTTCATGTTTTCAGTTGGTTGACTGAGACTGAGGCACAGTATGTGGCCATGGACAAAGGACAGGTGATGAGAACAAGTAGGGAAGCAAAGTTCTGACTTCTTAGTCCTCCACTAAAAACCTGACTAACCAGCCATGGATGTGGCAATTACATGATGCCAAATGTAAATTTCTTTTGAAGTTAGCCTACATTAAACCAATTAAAAATGTGAAATACATACTGCATGCTTTTAAACATGGGAAAATAGACCAAATATGGGAAAAAAGAAAAAACATGGTCTCTGTCTTTCTGAACCATATAGTAGAAACCTACAGCAGTTGTTTTTACTCAGTGCTACAGTTCACTCTTAGAAGTTTTAATACTTCACAAAATTCTTATCCTGGCTTTTAAAATGAAAGAGAATTCTCTTCATTTTGAGTCAGTAAATATTTGTTAAGGGCTAACCATGAGCTATATACTTTTTTCCCTATTTCTTTTAATGTGGGTATAAATCATCCATCACTAAAATTTTATAGAAAAACTATTAAAAATAAAAATAATGGAGTGGAAGATAAATGGTTAGATAAGATTTTATTCTTACTCATTAAAAAGAATACATAAAATCATTTGAATGTTATATTCTGAACACTGGTGAGTGTATGTGATTTGAAGTAAATAATTCGAGTACTGTTCTTCTTTCTCCTTGATAATTCTAACACATGTATGGTCTAGAGTAGAGATTCTTAACTTTTTTGGGTCACATTCTCCTGAGAATTTGAAAGCATACAATTTCTGTTTCATAGTCTCTTTTAAAACCCATGTGAAAATGGTTTCTTGTGCTTACAGAATAAACATTCCTTGGCTTAATGTCATCTTGGCTTAATATCTAATACTTGCTTTGTAAGAGCCCTTGTTCCTGAGGTAGGCAGGCTAATGGGAAAACAAACATTATGTAAACAACTTTAATACAATATGTTGTGCTATAGTAAAAGTATTTTCAATAAAATTCTATATAGGTACATAGGCAACAGGTTAATTATTGCTAGAGAAGGGCTTCACTAAGGAGTTATCATTTGAGCTGAACCTTCAAGACTGAGGTAGGTGACAAGGAACCATCAAGGCTTTAGCCTGAGCAACAAGGAACCTTCCCCTCCTCTGCATTTCCTGAGTACTTTGATTGTACCTTTGATAGTAACTTCTGCCCTACATTGTAGTTGTTTATGCATATCTTTTTTTTTTTTCCTTTACCATCTCTTAGAAGATTGAACTTTCTCAAGGCATTGGACACGTGTTGTTCAATTTCATATATGCATATAGGTCCTGTGTCCTGTACATATTAGCCACTTATTAAATGTTTGTAGAGTTATATCCAGTTGAACATGAATCCATTCCTCTATTGCTTAAGTGTCACTGTAGGTAAACAACTTTTAAATTGCCTATTGGAATAACTAGGAAGCAGATAGACTAAGCTTTGAAAAGAAGGGCTCTCTTAACCTAGTAGAATAATGTAAAATTTCAAATCACTAATATTTCTATTTTTTCCACATATTTATTAAAAGTTGAAGTAAAAAAAATGACATCACATCATGACTTTAGTAAGTAAAGCTGTTTCATGACCATATATAGGCTTTATTCTGTTACCAGTGCCTCAGACAGTGATCCTGCAATGAAGCATTAACTATCAATCTAAATGGGCATCTCAAGTAAACCACATCTAGTATACATTGGTTTTTTCCCCTAATTAACCACAAAATTAGATGCTTAAACTTATCACTGGACAGAATGGCTTTTAGTAATGTTTTTTACTTTATTTTTAAAAACTAACTTCAAAAGACACTATTGAGGTACAGTGGTGATTTTAAAAGTAAATTGTGTTGAACATTATACTTGCTACATCAAACCATCTTTATTGCTTTGGAAAAGAACTATTGAGACAAAAACAGTCCTAATATTAAGTATTTTCAAAACAATTTTCCCCGATACAGAGATTTTGTTTATTATTATTTTCCAACTTTTATGTTTTTATCATTTTATAAGTATCATCAGATTTACTAATATGACACTCTAAACTTTCCTACACATTGGAGAAAAGGTAATTCTATCTCCCAACAGGAAATGTGTTAGAAAATGTAAATGTAATGATGCAAAGCTACCCTGATGGTACTTTTCGTTTATTTTCAATTTTATAGGAGATGAAAACAGGTTACTTTTAGTTGACTTAGAGTTGTTTTCAGCAAATAATATTTGCATGTAAGCCCCTGGAAGTTTTGTTTTACTCTGAAGAAACTGGCCACAGTCTTTCACAATATGAAATCTTAAAACTTGAGCTGTCAAGTTAATCACGCTCTCTGTCACAGTCTGCAACTGTCTTAATGCTAACTGGCAAATATTAATTTTGTATTTGATATTGATTATATACCCCCTGCTTGTTTTCCAGGGGATGTATGTATTTTTGCATGCAGTAAAAGGAACACCATTTGAAACTCCTGACCAGGGTAAAGCGAGGCTCCTAACTCATTGGGAACAACTGGACTATGGAGTACAGTTTACATCTTCACGGAAGTTTTTCACAATTTCTCCAATGATTCTGTAAGTGGTGGAAATTTTCAGGTATGAGGAGAATTGGATGAGAGGAAGCCATCCTTTTAATAGAAAATTTGAAATAGAAACAGAATATTTTGTTGAAAACCTATATCAGTAAATTGCTACTTCATAGAGAGTATAAAATCCAGGCAAAATTTTTAACAAGCTGGTAATAAACCAGTTTTCACTTCAGTCAAATATATATGGAGACAACCTTACATGTTTATCAGTATGACAAGACATTCTAGAATACAAGTTAAATATATTCTAGTTCATGTCTTTAAGCTGCTTGCAAGAATACTAAACACATAGTCTTGTTCTGTATTCTACTATCAGATTAAATCTCCGTAAACAGGGATTTGGATGATTTCAGATGAATTTCATTGACCACCTGCCACATTTGGATGTTCAAACTCCTTGGGAGAGACAGTATGGTTTAGAGAAAAGAGAGGTTAGGCTTTCATTGTAGGACAGACCTGGGTTGAATCCTGTACCTATCACTCAGCCTGCTTGATTTGCTCATAAATAAAATTCTAGCCAATGGTACCTAACTCAATCTGATGCTGTAAGAAATAAATGAGATAATACCTATCTGTAAAGCATCTAACCTTATATATATGTAATTTCCTCCTGTTACCTGATATTCAGGGTCCTCCACAAAATGGTTCCTACCTCATTTTTCCTTTATGTGACTATTTTACCCTCACCCAACTTGTACCTGGTCACACTCTTCTAAGCAGCATTTCTTAAATACTTCATGTATAGTCCTATTTCTATGCCTTTGTTCAAGTCATTTCTCCCACCTGAAATGCCTGCTCCTTTCTTAATTTATCTGTCTTATTTTTCTTTCAAAATTTAAATTGTGACCTTACCAGTGAGGTCTTTTCCTTAGCAACCAGCCTTCAATGATAACGCTCTGCTTTGAAATCCATAGTAGTTGTTATATATCCCTTTTTTATTGCCACTTTGTATTATTTCTCTATTATTATGTTTATTTCTGCAAAGAATTTATAAGTACATAGATTGCTTTGAATTCCACACTCAGTTGCTTTCATATAATGGATGTTTCACATATATCCTAATCAAACACTCGATACCACAAAGGAGATATCTATCTATCTATATATATAGATAGATATCTCTCTATAGATATAGATATAGATATATATTTATATATCCATTATAGAATCAGTGCAGTCTGCAGCAGCTGGAAAGACTTCTTGGAGGCATTAGAATTCCTTATACTAGGACTTAGGGTAGGTTTTAGACAAGTGTTTAAGTTAGGGACGACATTTTCAAATGAAAAGAATAAAGTAATCAGGGCTTCCCTGGTGGCGCAGTGGTTGAGAGTCCTCCTGCCGATGCAGGGGACATGGGTTCGTGCCCCGGTCTGGGAAGATCCCACATGCCGCAGAGCAGCTCTGCCCGTGAGCCATGGCCGCTGGGCCTGCGCATCTGGAGCCTGTGGTCCACAACGGGAGAGGCCACAACAGTGAGAGGCCCGTGTACCCCCCCCCCAAAAAAAAAAAATAAAGTAATCATAAAGTGGTAGATTTCTTTTTCCTTATATTTATAGCACTTGGGAGGAAATTTTTTAAGTTTTTAATTGTTTTAGTCCCACATAAAATTCATGTCAAAAGAAAAATTATTTGTATGGCCTAACAAAGATTAATGCAATAACAAGAATAATGGTTATTCAAACAGCCCTAAATTTGTATTTTAGCTCTACTACTCTCTAGCTAGTGACTTTTAACCATATTCTTGAAAGTCTCAGTTTCCTCATCTATAAAATGTTGAGGATTGCATTATAATACAGTTAACCCTTGAACAATGTGGGGGTTATAGGCACCCGCCCTCTGTGCAGTTAAAAATCCAAGTATAACTTACATAGTCAGCCTTCTGTATCCCCATTTCCACATCCTCGGATTCAGCTAACTGCGGATCGTGTAGTAACTGTGGATCATGTAGTACTGTGGTATTTACTACTGAAAAATATCCATCTGTAAGTGGACCTGTGCAGTTCAAACCCTCATTGTTCAAGGGCCAACTGCACATGTAAAAAGCCTGACATATGCTGAATTTTCAATAGGAGCTATCACAAAAAAAGGTGATATCACTTAAAAGCCTAACTAAGATGTACCTGTGTACAACACCCATATTTCTTAAAGTGTACTTTTGACCAACAGGTATGATTTTAAATATTCTGTGATGAAATTCCTTATATAACTGAGGAAACAGCATTAAAGCTATCTGTGTAGCATTGATATTTTTCAGAGTGCATTTACATTTTCTTATTTGATCATTTGTCAGGTAGGTAGGATGAGTAATATTATCTCAGATTTTTAGATAAACAGATTCAAATGCATCATCTTCATCCAGATCTTGTAGCTAGTTGGAATCAAGAGCCCATGTTAAACCCTAAACTTCTAGCTTCCAATACAGGTCTCTTTCTAGTATACCCTTTGGCAGATAAATGCTACCACACTGATTCCTACCTGGGTTTTGCATCCCCTTGGAGGGTTGTGTAGGTTTTTGTAAGAGTCAGGTAATTTTCATATGATCCACACACACAATCAGTTTTTATTAAAAGACATAAAGGAGACATATGCTATGAGGAGAAGCCATTCCAAGAAGATTTATTATTTCTAACATATCAGATTACAGATTAAACCTGTAATGATGATGGGAAATTAAATGAGCTTACTGAATGTAAATGGTATCCTATTTTGTTTAGTTAAGGAAGTATGAAAACAGTCTTCAAGTATATGAAAGCAGGAAGATAGGGTTTAAAGTAAGGATTGAAGAATATGGTTTATTCTCAAGAATGAATTTTCTGACTATAGTTTGTGAAATAGGTGGAAGAGTATAGAATTTCTCAGTTTAGATGGTTCTGAAAATAATGTGTAGAGCTCTCTGATGTTTTTAGTTGTACTTGGAAAATAGCTGTTCTTTTCTAACCATATTACACAAGATATTTATCACTCCTTTAGAGGAAACACTATTAAAATACTTTTCTGTGTACTCTAAAAGTACTAATTAGACAAACACCCTTGTGCATAGTAACTTCTTAGTTATCATCAAGTAAGGTATGATGTTTTAGGATACTCTTTTAGTGGCCTCATGATGTGTCTTCATTTTGATGTACGCTTGGGTCAAACTAGGCATTCTGACTCGATGATCTGTGGTCTTAAAGGTGGCTTAGGCTTCTTAAAACAAATTCTCGGATATTGGATGTCTTTGAATATATATGTATGTATGTTCGGTTATAGCAAAACAGCTGGAATTTTACAATAGTGTCTCTCAAGTTTCCCGTTATACTGGTTATATACCTGTTCAACTTCAGTATGGAAATGAGAACATCAAAAGGGCAATCAAGTGTTTGTTTTCTTTCAAAGATGCTAAACTCTACTAATGCACTAACACCCGTTTTTCACAACTTTACAGCAGTAGTTTTTAACCTTTTGGTGGGTCACAAAATGGTTTGAGAATATGATGGATGCTTTGAATCTGGACTTTCTCTTCAGATATATACACATAGATACAAAACTACACCTGAAATTTCAGGAAGCACATGATCCCTAGTTTGAAAGCCTTCTGCTTTAAAGACAGTAGTAACTGTCTTGCATTAAATACATTTAACACGATTGCAGAAAAGCAAAATGTGCATATATGCCTCCATTAAACAAATGTTTAAATCCCAAATAAAATTAATTTAGGCCCCCAAACTAAAACTTTTGCTCTTGTTTTAGTGCTCAAAAAAATGGTTCTGCTTTTAGGTATTTATGTTTCAGTGACCTTTTTCCTACCTTTAAATATTTTAAAAATTCTAAGTAATTTCACTTTTAGATGTTATATATATATTCTTAACTTTTATTTCTACAGATATTTTCTGGCAAGTTTCTATACGAAGTATGATCCAACTCACTTCATCTTAAACACAGCTTCTCTCCTGAGTGTGCTAATTCCCAAAATGCCACAGCTACATGGTGTTCGGATCTTTGGAATTAATAAGTATTGAAATGTGTTTTGAAACAACAAAAATTTTTACAGCTACTGAGTTTTCTGTAAGGAAGGAATGTTACTAAACTGCACTGTTTCTGTGATAATGTGAAATGAGAGGTAGCTACATTGGAGAGCCAATTGCTGGTTCTTCATATGCTGTTTTGAAGTGCAGATTCTTATGAGAAGATGCCTTTGTTTAATGCATCTGGTATCCTTCTGAAGAGAGGCTTCAGAGGCAGGCTGGGCAGGCCCAGCTTATAAGGTAAATGGCTATAAAGTAAAGGTGTAGTAGATAAATCCAAGGAAATAAGAGATTTATAAGAAACTAAGTCCAGCTTAGCTTATAATGAATGGGCATTATGTTAAGAGAAGAAAATGTTTAATCATTCAGTCATGGTCAGTTTAAGCAGAGTTACATGTAAAACAGAATCATTTCTTTACAAGTTTATTATAGATTGTTTTTATTACCATGCATATTCCTTTTGTGTTATATAAGAGGATATATATCCTCTTATACAAACCAATTTTATACAAACCAATTCCTTTATACAAACAAATTCCTTTATACAAACCAATTCCTACCTTATGAATGTACTTTTTTGGTTTTGCAGGCTCAGCATTGTGTTGATAGATGAGTTCATTTTTACATTTATTAAGTTACTGAGTTCATGAAGGTCCACCTTCACGACTGATGGATGATAGAAGATAGTTAGGCACCTTAGAAGCAGCCTCTGAGTCGGCTTTCTAATTTTGGAACAAAGTGGGTTTTGCTGCCTTTCCAGATACAAGGCTGCTAAACTAATTAAGAAAAGAATTTATTTCTCGTAATTAAAGTATATGGTAACTCAAGGGTCTGCTTATTTGGTTGAACAATCTAATTGTTGAAGTCTGCCATTCTTTAGCGATGGAAATTTAAAATGGACAACTACATAGCCAACCTGTGATCTGGCAGAAACTGCTTCTTTAGCAATACTATCAGAGTAAATAATGGAGTCTTTTTTTAGCAGGTCTGCAGTAAAAGATATCTTTTCTTAGTCATCCTGCTCTCAATCTCCATACTTTGCCCATTAACATTTTGCCTGTCAATACATGAGTCTTAGTATAGATAACTCAGAATGGTAACTATTTCCAAAGCAGCAACCATACTGAATCCTTGTGACTTAAGAGAAGCTTTCTATAGTTGCTGACATTAATTGCAAGAAATAACTATACTCTACTTTGAGAAATAAACATGTCAAAAAAAGTTCTGATATGTGGCGAAACTGAAAAACCTAGTAACATTTGTAAGCAAAATTGAGTGAAAAGAATTATAATACCAACTTAAAAATCAGTTTGTTTCAAACTAACTTTTGGGGGTAATGATCATTGTTTTGCATTTCAAAAGTATTGAGTTTAGAAATCAGTTGTATGATAATGCCTTTGTATGTTTGTCTTTTCTCATGTATTTTTAAATAACCAGTAATCTATACTTTAATAAATTTTTCTTTGGTTAAGGTTATTGCAAAAGCTTTCCAAAGTCAGTCATCGAGTTACACTTAAATTTTTCAAGTTTTTTTTAAAGCAACTGAATTTGTAAAATTAAGGTAGCTAAAAAGTATTCTTTTGTTTTCCTTCATTTTAAAGTTTATTTCAAAAGGCTTATATTTTTTGCACAGACTTCAGAGATAGAAATCTGCCTCTAATACAGGTCTTCTGCTGTTTTCCCTACTTTTGCCCTTCAGTGTTTTAAAGATATTTATTCAGTAGATATTTGAGGGCCCACTCTGTTGTAGGAATTGTTTTAGGTATTGTGGATACAGTTTGTAAGCAAGACAAACCAAGTCCTTTCCCTTATGTGCTTACGTTCAAGTTGGAGAACATATAATAAATGAGTAAACAAATAATATTATTTTACATAGTGATAAATGCCATAGGGAAAAAAAATTAAGTCGGTGAAAGGCAGGGGAGCCTGCCTCAGAAAAGTCTTCCCTAAATATCCTAAGGTGACATTTAGACACAGATCTCCCTGATGTAAAGGAGCAAGGAGTACAAAGATCTGGGGAAAGAGACTTTCCAGTACTGGTGATGGCAAATATTAAAGCTCTGGGGCAGGAATGAGGGTGGTGTGTTTGAAGAAAAAGCAGACAGTCACTGTGCCTGGAAAGGAGTAATAAGCAACTAGAATGAGCTCAGAGAAGTAGGTAGGGGTCAGATCAATATAGGACTTTATAGACCAAGGTAAAGAACCAATTGTATTCTTAGCTTGACAAAGCCATTGGAGAGTTTTGCACAGGAGAGTAAAGGGATCTGGGGTTTTTTGTTTTGTGAAGGCTACTGGCTAATGTTGAAAAAAAACTGTTAAGGGAATGGGAAGCAGGAAGAATAGCTACTACAGGCAAGAGGTAGCTCAGACTAGGGAATTAGCTGATGTAGTGGTGAGAAGTGGTCAGATATGGGATATACGTAGCAAGTACAGCTCACAAAACACTGGTATATTGAAAGTAGGTGGAAGGGAACTAAAATGACTCATGGTTTTTTGGCCTTAAAACCTACGTGAATGGTTGAATGGTGAATATGAAAACTGTTCCCCATTTCACAAATTGGTAGAGTTTAGTGTAAAACAAAAACTTTTTTTTTTAAACAAAATCTATAATGACTATTGTTTGGAACAAAATCAATTGCTATGCTATAATTGCTCCTAATTTCAAGTCAGGACACATAATAATCAATTTCTTAATAGGCATGAGCTCAGAAATGCTACTGATTTTAGCATTCATTGGTGAATCTTTCCTGCAGCAGTTATTACTGTGGAGTTCCAGTGGTGGATTTCTATTTCCCTCATTCCTTCTACATGTATTTATTGGAATTCTTTTGTAAGGCATATTTTTCCTTTCTCTTCCATTTATTTATTCAATCATTTATATTATGGACTCATGGATATTTTATTCTTTGGTTTATATATCCATTATAATCATTATTAATTTGTTGCTAAAACTGTCCCCCATCTTTGACCATTGGGAGTTCCCAGTGGAACTTCCCAAGTTAACTCCTGTGTTCTTTTTTTTTTTTGCAGTACACAGGCCTCTCACTGTTGTGGCCTCTCCCGTTGCGGAGCACAGGCTCCAGACACACAGGCTCAGCGGCCATGGCTCATGGGCCTAGCTGCTCTGCGGCATGTGGGATCTTCCCGGACTGGGGCACGAACCCGTGTCCCCTGCATCGGCAGGCGGACTCTCAACCACTGCGCCACCAGGGAAGCCCACTCCTGTGTTCTTTTGACTTGCCTCATCCTTTATTTTTTTTTTTAAACATAGAATGGTATTTTTAGGTTTATGTCACTATTGTCAATTAAACTAGAAAGATCCTGAAGGGGCATAGCTATCTCCTTAACTAATATCTGTATGAATTAGCCTTATAAAACTATATGATGCTAAGAGTTGGAAAAGACCTTAGAGGCTGTAATTCAGCCCCATCCTTTACCTTGAATTTTCATCGACCCTCTATTCAGTTTCAGTGACACCTCTATTCAGTTCTGTGTTAGCACTAATAAAGGAAGACTTACAACTTACAAGACTGCATTTTTGTTATGGAATTTATAACAGGTTTTACAGTGAGCCAAAATTTAATCCTTATTCTGTATAACTCTTCAATTAGTTAACTTTTAAACTGTTATCAACGGCACTGAATATTACCAGAGCCTTCACCATTTTCCATATGATACGGTTTCAAATTTCTCCCACTATCCTGATAATTCTGCTGTAAGTTGCAATTTATTATTATATAGCCATAAGCTAACTACAAGAGGTGATAGATGTGATGTCACTACAACAGTACCACTTACCTTGTTCTGGATACTTTTTATTTTTATTTTTATTTTTTATTTTTTTTGCGGTACGCAGGCCTCTCACTGTTGTGGCCTCTCCCGTTGCAGAGCACAGGCTCCGGACGCACAGGCTCAGCGGCTATGGCTCACGGGCCCAGCCGCTCTGCGGCATGTGGGATCTTCCCGGACCAGGGCACGAACCCGTGTCCCCTGCATCGGCAGGCGGACTCCCAACCACTGCGCCACCAGGGAAGCCCTGGATACTTTTTATTTTTAATGCAGCCTATTATTTTAGCTATTTTGAGAGCCACGTATCACTGATTCACTTTATGGTCACTAAAACCTCAAGTCCCAACATGTAGCGCTGTTCAATGGTGGCTTTCCCTTCATGTACTTATTTAATGGATTTATTAAACCAAAGTCTAAGATTTCTTATTTTTTCTATAGATCCCCATGTTGTTAGATTTTAGCCTATTGATTCATCTTGTCTAGCTGAAGGTGAATCTTCTCATGTAATATATTTCTCTTATAGTATGTCTCCTATTTTAGTATATATCACTAGTAAATATGACTCCAAAATACCCTCATGCTAATCCTGCAAAAGACAAATGCAGCAACCCAGTATAGACCAATGCAGTTTAATAATCTTTCACAGGACAGATAGAAAAGTGTAATTCCCAAAACAGTTACATGGATATTACATATTGATGTTGGAAATGTAAACAAATTTAGTACTGGGAAGACAAGTCTAGGTAAAATAAAAGGAATTTTTGAGTAGCACTGGGCAGGGAAGTAAGGTAGGTAAGAGAATAGCAAAGATAAACCCTTTATTTTGCTTGATGTCAAAAAGTAGTGAAATGTCTCAGGTTTTTATTTTACCCCCTAATTTCAGTTCCAGTTAAAAATGATTCAGCAGATAGTTTGTTATATGGGGTTTAAAAGCTTTTGTTTAGCTACAGGTGAATGTATAAGAATTATAAACATCAAATTTAAAATACTGAATATCTTGGGTATACAGTACCCAGAAAGCTCAACTGTATTGGGTGATACTTTAGCTCTTAAATTGGGTGTTGGGTTCACAAAAGTTGATTATATTATTCTTGACCCTTTTTCATCTAAAATATTTCATAATTAAAAAATAGTAAAAATATACTTGGATTTTATTTTATGTTCAGTATAGCAGTGTAATTTATTCTATTTCTTGACTCATTCAAGTCTAATGAACAACTAATGGTTATGAAAGTGGCTCAACCTGTAGCTCTAAAGTTCTATATAATTTTAAGTTAGCAGGTAAGCCAA
Organism: Mesoplodon densirostris; assembly: GCF_025265405.1. Taxonomy (NCBI): domain Eukaryota; kingdom Metazoa; phylum Chordata; class Mammalia; order Artiodactyla; family Ziphiidae; genus Mesoplodon; species Mesoplodon densirostris. Next base: position 46,677,606 of record NC_082668.1, read on the forward strand.
TTTTATTACTATGTCCTTTAACTGCATAATTACATTGATAAAAATACATTCTTCTCAAATTCAAGAATATAAGTAAAGAAACTACATCATTAACACTGTAGAATGAACTCTAAAATATGAGAGGAATTTTATAATACATAAATATTCTGACTTTCCAAATATATAGTTACAAATTTTTTGACAACACTTTTTTGAAAAACTTGAAGATTTTGCAAGATAAGCATGCATTATCTTCTTCATTTTATAATTTTTTAAATGGAAACAGAAGAGCAGATGATTTATTGGCTATTGCCCAGGAAAATACGAGTATACCAGCTACTACACGAAAACCTGATACAGTGATCCTGCTTTGAAACATCTGTCCCTCCTCTGAATTATCAAACACATGCTTCTATTATGGTGCTTAATGGTCATAGGGAGTTTATGGAAGCAACAAAGAAATTCACCCTCTCCCTCTACTGCCAAAAAACGTAGACCCCACACACTTGAAAAATAAGGTCATCTGAGTATGGCAAATTCTCAAAAAATTAACAGAATTACCATATGATCCAGCAATTCCACTTCTGGGTATATATCCCAAAGAAGTGAAAGCAGGGACTTGAAAAGATACTTGTACGACCCACGTTTATACCAGCACTATTCGTAACAGTCAGAAGGTGGAGGTAACCGAAGTGTCCACTGTCAGATGAATGCATAAACAAAATATGGTGTATGTACACAGTGGAATATTATTTAGCTTTAAAAGGAAGGAAATTCTGACACATGCTACCACACTGGATGAACCTTGACATTAATGCTAAGTGAAATAAGCCAGTCACAAAAGGCCAAGTACTGTGTGAGCCCACTTACATGAGGTACCTAGAGCAGTCAAAGTCATAAAGACAGAAAGAATGGTGGTTGCCAGGGGCTGGGATGAAAGGGAAATGGGAAATTAATGGATACAGAGTTTCAGCTGGGGAAGATGGAAAAAGTTTTGGAGATGGATGGTAGTGACCGTTGCACAAAAATGTGAGTGTACTTATTGCCACTGAACTGTTTAAAATGGTGATTTTGTTAACATATTTTAACACAATTTTTAAAAAGCAGTAAATTTGTAAAATAAGCATAATCGTTCTGCAAATGAAATAAAAAGCAAAATATCTTCCAAAGATGAGACTTGATTGATGGTATTACCATTAATGAAAGAATGTTCCACATCAAAAAATATTTGTCAGCAAAGAAACTTTAAAAAGAGAAAGGCAAATGACAGTGTATTTTTAGCACAATCCAACCTGTGAAGAACATAAGGCAGGTATGTGACTCAAGTGGAAAGGGGTGCATCAGGCCTGAAATATTAGCCATTAGAAGCACCAAACTCATTTCTATTGCTTCCATTCCACTGTGCTAAACAATCTGGTTATAATTTGGATCTGGCTTTCATTGTAATTTGATCAACACAGAGAAGGTGAGGATCAGCAGGCTCAACTATCCTAGACCCTCCATCATTTCTCTTAAGTTAATACATTAGTATTATGGGTTTTACATAGCGGTTTCTTAGCAAATTGAGTGTGTGACTCAGCACTACAGAGTCCAATCACTTCCAGATCTGATAAACTAATTTCAACCTAAGAAAAGAATCAGATATTGAAACCCGGTCATCACACCATGGTCCTGCTAGACTGTGGATACCGCCTTCCCCCGCAACTTTTCTCTCAATGCACATTTTCCATAATGCTGTATGGTAATTGCCTATTATTAGACTCAGTTCCTTGAAAATAGAAAATGGATTTTATCTTTGATCCCTAACAACTAATAAACTGCCTAGCACAAAGGAAAGAACCAATAAATATGTGATACGTGAAAACGAAATCCAGTTTAGTAAGACATAATTAGGGAATGAGTATTGTAGAGATTCTTCTATATAAAGTTTTCCTCTTAAGTTTACAAACGGGAAGCTAAGCAATAGCAGAGACAAAGTGAACATATTTAGATTCAGAGCTCTCAATTCAAGTTGAAGTTACAGTGGTTAAGCCATATTTTCTTGAGAATGCCCATGAATGTGGCATTCAAACCGTATGATGTGATCTTCATGAAAGCTCAGACAAGCCCCAGAGAGCTTGCCTTTCCCGCAATAACTTCTCCAGTACGATAAAGAACATGGAAGCTTTATACCTTCACTTGCCAAATATGTGGGACTGATGTAAGTACCATTTCTTTCTACCACCCACATGCACTCAATAAAATTTCTTCCTAATGTGTCCTAAAGTTTGGCTCTTTCACATAATGCAGCATTCAGACTCAACACCAGCCAAGAGTGCCCAGTTAAGGATTCTACTATTGATACTACCAAACACAACAGGGATAACTCTTGACAGCACAGGAGAGCACTGGAACAAAGTAATTCAAGTTGCAAGAAAATGCCAGACGGGAATGATTTTTTGTTCAGAATAGATCACAGTGTATAAGAAAATAACTCCTGACCTATCATATGCAATCAGGATGACTACTTTTTCTTAACCTTTAGGTCTTAAGTTTTCTTTTTTCCTCTTTTGGGTCAACAGCACATCCTAGGGAAAATATGAACTATTTAATCTTCTGTCAGTTAAGAAAACAGACTCCAGAGCAGATGGCCTGACTTCTAATACTAGCTCTGCACTTACCAGCTGTGTAACCTGCAAATCACCCAAACTCTGTGGTCCAGTTGTCTCATCTGCAAAATGAGGGCAGTAACTACCTCATGCGATTGTTGTGAGGATTAATTAATCTGCAACAGTGCCTGGCACATAGTAAGTGCCACTTTATTGTTAATTATGGTTATTATTGTCACATAAATGAAATTTTTGATAAACGTAAGTTCTACCTTAAAAATTCTTAACTAATGTCCTGATAATTATAAATTTACATATCTGGAAATTATGAATTACACATCTGCCACTAGACCAAAACTGTGACTTCCCTACCTCATACCAAGAACTTCACACCATGCAAGGCGCAGATACATGTGCCAGCCCTGTCCAACTTTGCATTTATAAAGTCCTTGTTCAGTAAAATCTTAGCGTCTAGCAGGGAAGAAAAACAGATTGGGATAAATCTAATCAAATGGTAACAAGTTCATATACAAATAAAAACAAAAAAAGACTGAAGGAGGTAAAGAATAGGAGTACATACTATGCTGAAGTACATACTTTACCTCCAGAGTAAGCAAAGACACACTTTTCTCACAGTGGTGTCCAAATTCCAGCCTAAGGCAAAAAAATTTTTTCTTTTAATGTAGCATAGTGTTTAGAACTAAATGTTATGTAGTCGAATCTGTGCTCAGTCTCCACTAGATCAGCCACTAGCCGTGTTACCTTATAGAAGTCTTACCTACAAATCTGGGAGAATTGCTTGAGCGCACGATCTGGGGAATGAGAGCCTTTGTGCTAATATTTATTCGAAGAGTGACGCCCTCTAGGGGAATACCAGATGATCCTGGCGACGGGACGCGGGGACCGTGTTGATGACATCACTTCCGGGGCGACAGGTTCGGGCTTCCTTGCGCCTAGGAAAGGGCGGTCGATCGGCTTTGCTGCGGAAAGTAGACGAGTACTAGTTACTGTCGTTCACGAGGAAGGTGGGTGAAACTGCTCAGCCCTCTCTCCACTGATGCTATCGCGCGCCTGGAAAAGCGGTTCCAGTCAGAGTCCCTCGCCTTCTTAGAGCAGACAGAGACCAGCGCTGGCCAAGTGCCCAGGGTTCGCTTGGGATCCTTCCTGGCCCGAACGAGGAGGGCTTCGCACAAGCCTCCTTGGCTGGATTTAGTGACTATAAGTCTAATTTCTCGTGGCGCGTCTGTTGGGGCTGCATCTTCTGCAGGGGTCCTCTGAATAGGTCGCTTATCTCTAATCCCTGGATGCCCTCTGCTCCTATGGAGCAATAAAAGTTCCAATATTCGCTCTTTTATTTTTTTTCCATTTTGTCCATTAGTGTGATAGGGAAAGAGCCTACTTAAATATCTAGAAGGTTCTAGAACAGGTGATTTGGGGGGCATGAGACTAGATATTTGGCAGTGTGAAAAAACCAGGGTGCTTTAATGATGGACTGCTGTTATTGGGGCCAAAGAGGATTTGGGGAGATCCCTGTTATGATAAACCTGTGGCAAAAATGGAGATTTAATTCAAACAATTGTAATTAGTGGATAAAATAGGTATTAGGTTACGGTCATTTTAGCTGAGATGCTTTTTTAAGATGAGCTTTCTGAGGGCTTCCCTGGTGGCGCAGTGGTTGAGAGTCCGCCTGCCGATGCAGGGGACACGGGTTCGTGTCCCGGTCCAGGAAGATCCCACATGCCGCGAAGCGGCTGGGCCTGTGAGCCATGGCCGCTGAGCCTGCGCGTCCGGAGCCTGTGCTCCGCAACGGGAGAGGCCACAACAGTGAGAGGCCCGCGTACCGCAAAAAAAAAAAAAAGATGAGCTTTATGAGAACACTTGTTTCTAAACTTAGACGACTAAATCTTACTTTGTGTTTTATGTGAACTCTTGTTTTCCGACCAAATGGTTAAATTTTTCTTTTGAAAGATGTTTCTAGGAAATGGAATGCATTGATTTTCATCAGTTCCATTTTGCCCTTATTGTTTGACTGTTTTTTTTAAACCACATTTTGTCTTAATTTTAGCTATAAAAAATGAATAGCACTTTTCAAAAGACTATCCATGCAGCTGTTGTACTGTAACATTAGCTGTTTTATAAAGAATAATCAATAGTTTGGTAAGAACAACATGCAAGTAATAGTAAAAATAAAAATTTTATATCTAACCTCCCGTTTTCCCTCTTAAAGAGCATTATATTCATTCATACTGTTATTTATATTAACAGATTTCTACAGACAAATTTTTTGCTAACTTTTACAAAACTTTCCTAAATTTTTATAAAACTATATATTGAAAAATAAGCCAAGTTTTTGGAATTTTGCTTTACTGAATGGGCTAGTGGCTAATGTCAGTTCCAAATAATAGTTTGTTTAATTCTTTTCCAGGAATTATCTATACAGTAAATATGCTAATATTGAATAAGACAGCAGGAGTTTTTTCTAATCCATCAAAAAGGAATATGTATGAATTTCTAAGAAGTTTTAATTTTCATCCTGGAAAGCTATTTCTTCATAAACTAGTTTTGGGAATTGAAACCAGTTGTGATGATACAGCAGCTGCTGTGGTGGATGAAACTGGAAATGTTTTGGGAGAAGCAATACATTCCCAAACCGAAGTTCATTTAAAGTGAGTAGACATTATCTTGGTAGTTTCCACTTTTTTTGGAAAAATAAAATGAAATAATTTTTTTTGTATTTATTACATATAAAAGTTAAATTTTAAGAACTAATTTCTTCTTTCATGCAAAAGTTTCTAATAACTGCTGTAGAAAACCTTAAACCCCTCAACCTGGCGTTTAAGGAGCTCCACAATAAGGTCTCAACCTTAGCTAATCCTGTTGCCAAAAGGAAACTAAACTCCAATATTTATCCATGATTTCCCCTCATGCCTTTTCCTCTTTTGTCCACCTGTATGTTCCATGGTCTCAACTGAAGTCCTAGGAAAGTATGATCTGACCTCTAGTCTGTGTTTATCACTGCAAAAGAAAATCCTATTCACATTTACACATATAATTAATATTGGTACTTAAATAATAATATACTGTTGTATTAAAGCACAGAATGGTGCCAGGTTTATAAACTCAGATTTTTCCAGAGGGCCACCAGGCAGGTTACATAAATAGGTGGGCTGGGTATAATGTGGAAAATATCTATAGGAGGTCACTACTCAGCTCCAGCCAGTTGTTGCCATGCAAGAATGTAGGCCTTATGTTATTTGATTATCAGAATTTTCAAGAGAAAATGGAAATCCAGAATGTTATGGTAATATCTCCCAGATTTTAAAAATTAGTAGGTAATTCAAATATATTAAAATACCATACAGTTCAGATATGCCTTCAAGCCATTAATTTACAACATCTGAATAGTGAAAAAGTTTGGTGTTTTGAGATCACAAACCTGTGTGTGAATCATGAATTAGTGATTGGTATTGGCTCTGACTTTGGGAAGTTCCTGATCCTCTCTGATTCTGTTTTCACATCCATAAAATGGGAAAGATAATACCTGCCTTATAGGATTGTGGGGTGCATAATAGAAATAATACAGAATATTAGAAATAGTATACGTGAAGAGGCAGAGTAGGCCTCTGATGGTTACATATTATATGAAAGGGACTGTGTTAGGTCTTAATAAGGCACAGTGAAATACTAGCAAGTCCTTGCCTTTAAGAAGCTTAACCTAATCTTTGAGACATGGTATGTAGACCTACAAGGAAAGTTAGCAGTGCAAGGCAGCATAAAGTGAGTATCAAAGAAGTAGTGCAGACAATAACTTATTACCATGCCTCAGTTTTACAGTCCTTTCATTATTTTGGGGTGTATTGGACATTTGAACATGTAAATGTTAGCTGCACAGAAAGGCCTACCCTAACCACTTAATCTAAATTAGGTACTCCCACCCTGTTTATTCTATATACCATATCCTGCATATTTTCCTCATAATCTTTATGTTTGTTTACTTATGTACAGTCTTTCCCCCAATAGACTCTCAGCTCCATGGTGACAGGGGCTGCGTCTGTATTAACCGCTACACTATGCCTAGTGCCCAGCATAGCACCTGACATGTTGCAGGGGTCAGTGGCCTTGAGAGATAGTTAGGCCTTCAATGAAAGAGGATGGAAAGAATATTGTAGGCTGAGAGAGCATCACTGGCAAAGGCAAAGAGGTGAGAAAGTACTGGACAAACAGTTTAGCTAGCGCATGAGTCACTTGAGAGGCATATATAGGTAAATAAGCTATTTGGTACCATCTCCTCAGCACATCTTATCATTTATTAAATACCTACAATTGCAAGGCAGCATCTGAGGCACTGTGGGTACATATATATGATCCTTTCCTCTGAGCAGCTTACCATATAAAGTGGTTTACATTCTGGTTCAGCCACTGACTGGTTTTGAGACCTTGCACCATTTTCTATGTCTCAATGTCCTTATCTGTGAAATGGGGATAATAATGACAACCAGCATATAATATTGTTGTGAAGGTTAAATGTGAATTCTTTTAAAGCATTTAGTGCAGTCTTGACAAATAGCAAGGGCTCAAAAAAACCTACCTATTACTAGTAACAACAGTACTTCTCTTACTACTATAAATAAGTGAAGAAGGCAGATAGGTAAATAGGTCATTGTAAAACAGCATGGAAAGTGCAATAATAGAGGATTGCTTGGAAGAGGAGCTCTTTCTTTCGAGCCAGAGACCTGAAGGACAATCTTGACTTCTCCCTCACCACTCTGTACCCAAATCAGTCATCTAGTCATAGTAAATCTACCTCCTAAATATTTCTTGAAACTTTTCCTCCCACTTTCCACTTAGTTCAACCCCTTATTGTCTCTTGCCTGGACTCTTGGCTCCAGTCTTCAGGCTAAATGGTTTCACTGCCTCTTTATTAGCTTTGTTCTTTAATCATCCACTTTCCATACTGTCCACAAATTATTATTTATTAATTAATTGATTTTATTAATCATAATTAATTCTTTGAGAATAAAGCCATGGTCTTATTCATCTCTTTTGTCTCTGATGCTTAGCATAATCCTTAGAAGATAATACATAGAAGAGGCACAGGAAGGAAGGGGAGTAGGCAAGTGGGAGGAGGAAGAAATGAGTAGGAGGGAGAGGATTTGGATTTAAAGTCTCCCAAATTCCAAGAAAGTAAAAGCTTTTGAGTAGGTGAGTGATGATGTCAGCACTGTGCTTTTTTTCTGGCAACACCATATAGAACAATTCCAAGGATCAGAGAATGTATCTAGGGAAGTACAGTTAGAAGGCTTTGAATAGACTGAGTTAATGAGAGCTTTTCGAACTTGGTGGTGGCAGTGGGACAGTGCTGACCTTATCAATGGTGATAAACTTAATTAAATGTGGAAAGTAAGAGAAAGAAAAGAGATGAAGATAAGCCTGGAAAAACCCAAGTGATTAGGAGGTCATTGATGCCATTAACAGAATTGAGGAATATAGGAGAAAAAGTCACTTTGAATGGTATTATATTATGGATGTGTTGAAATAAGATCATTTCTTTTAAATATTGCCCTCATTGACTGACACAGTACATATTTTAACTATTAAATATTCCTTGAATGCCGTGTATATGGATCCTACAACATCAATATTTGAAGGTTTTTTTGGGATTAGAGGTACATCTTGCAGACCCTCTATAGTTGTGCTCTGCCTCTCTGATCAGTCACATTGCTGGCAGATTTTTTGCTAACAACTTTACCTTCTAATTCTTTATTCTTGACATTTGGAGTGGTCATCCACTGCTTGTCCTACATGGACCAAAAATCAAAATTACCAATCCAATTAAAGATTGGATTTCAAACTTTATTTCAGGATTTCAAGCTGCCTGCCGTCCTACCATGAGCTCAAGTGCAGTGTGTTTAAAAATAAACTCGTCTTCTTCACAAAACTGTCTTCGTGTTTCTCTCTGTTAGTATTTCTTTTCTTCCAGTCAGATAGATTAATTTTCCTAAAATCCAGTTTTATCCTGTCCTTTCCTTATTCAAGACTCCTTCCTTAGAATGCTTCTCAAAATTATTTTGGTGATTTCATTTATCAAGAAACAAATCCATAGGAGTTTGTTGTATACAGTTTTGAAAAGTCAGAGACATTAAATAATATCCTTAGTCACTGCATGGTGAGTTCTTATAATGTACTGCACATTATAAGGCACACATAATTTGAAAATACTTGACTTACTAATGTGGTTAGCTATATAATGGTTAATTTGAAAACATGCCTTCAGCCATAATATATACTTTTTCTTTCTCTATTTTTGCAATCTTAAAATTATAAAAAGCTGTTTTTTTATATCTTTCAGAACAGGTGGGATTATTCCTCCAGTAGCTCAACAGCTTCATAGAGAAAATATTCAACGCATAGTGCAAGAAGCTCTCTCTGCCAGTAAAGTCTCTCCAAGTGAACTCTCAGCAATTGCAACTACCATAAAACCAGGACTTGCTTTAAGCTTGGGTGTAGGCTTATCATTTAGCTTACAACTGGTAGACCAGTTAAAAAAGCCCTTCATTCCCATTCATCATATGGAGGCTCATGCCCTTACTATTAGGTTGACAAATAAAGTAGAATTTCCTTTTTTAGTTCTTTTGATTTCAGGAGGTCATTGTCTTTTGGCATTAGTTAGAGGAGTTTCAGATTTTCTGCTTCTTGGAAAGTCTTTGGATATAGCGCCAGGTGACATGCTTGACAAGGTAATTATTTAAGAATTAATATCTCTATTCTTTTTTGTTAAGGTGTCTGTTTCAGCTAAATAGTAATAGATACACTACTGCTATTCATCTAAATATTTCTGAGTAATATCATATTAGACTGAAAAAAATTATGTGCAGTAGTAAAAAAAAAAAGAGTAGTACATAATTTTATAAAAGATCCCTTCTTACTCATTCCGAATAAAATGATATGAGGTTTACATCAGTATATAAAATATATATATATATATATTTGATATATATATATCAAATAGTTTGTATATACACTTTTTTAAATCAAATAACATATGTGAAAGAAAGTGCTTTGTGAAGTGTAATGTACCTTTAAAAAGTGAAATAAGAGGATATACAAAGATAACATAAGGACATTAAAGATGCACAGGGTTCTATTATTAAATGTTATAATTGCTGACACCACGGGCAAGCAGATTTCTTTTCCTTTGTTTTAGAATCTTAAAGCCTACTGCCTTATACAGAAAACCTGTTGCCAACAGCTGAAATGATTGGAAGAAATAGGACAGGTTCTTATTTTTGAAGTTCATCATTAAGCAATCATTGTCATTTTCAAACCTATTTTCCATCCCCAGTAGAAGAGCAAAAGTAGACAGGAAGGCAGTGATTGGCCACCATTGATCAGGTTGTCAGAAACAGCAAGATTGTCTGTCTTGACTGACCACCAGCTCGGGTCCATGTTTGTAAAAGTATTGCATGTCTTATTCACCCAGGGTAAAATTCATTTCCTTTGCACACTGGTTTCAAAATGTACAGTTTCATGACATTACAAAAATTTTTGTTTGTTTTTGATAGGTAGCAAGAAGACTTTCTTTAATAAAACATCCAGAGTGCTCCACTATGAGTGGTGGGAAGGCTATAGAACATTTGGCCAAACAGGGAAATAAATTGCATTTTGAGTTCAAACCTCCCATGCAACGTGCTAAAAATTGTGATTTTTCTTTTTCTGGACTTCATCACATTATTGATAAGATGATAATGCAAAAGGAAAAAGAAGAAGGTATATTTCTAATTAGTAAAGTTGGACAAATAAGTAGTACTGGATTGTACCTAAAAATACCTGCTCATTCCTGCAGGTATTGAGAAGGGGCAAATCCTGTCTTCAGCTGCAGATATTGCTGCTGCAGTACAGCACACAGTAGCCTGCCACATTGCAAAAAGAACACATCGTGCTATCCTATTTTGCAAGCAGAGAGACTTGTTATGTCAAAGTAATGCAGTACTGGTAAGTTTTGTAATTTTAGAATAGTAGTAATCCTTTACAGTATGTTACTTTTCTTCCCAGAGATTAATTGACCCTAAGCATAGGATGAAAAGATCTTTATGCCATATGCTATCCCTGACAGTATGAAATCACGTAGAATAAAAACTAACAGCCATTGGGATTTCCCTGGTGGTGCAGTGGTTAAGAATTCGCCTGCCAACACAGGGGACATGGGTTCGAGCCCTGGTCTGGGAAGATCCCACATGCCGTGAAGCAACTAAGCCCGTGCACCACGACTACTGAGCCTGCGCTCTAGATCCCGTGAGCCACAACTACTGAGCCCGTGCGCCTGGAGCCCGTGCTTTGCAACAGGAGAAGCCACCAAAATGAGAAGACCTCTTGCCACAACTAGAGAAAGCCCACGTGCAGCAACGAAGACCCAATGCAGCCAAAAATAAATAATAATTTTAAAAAACAAAACTTTTAACAGCCAATCCCTGTACAGGCCTGGCAGCTTTATAGGACACCTGTATAGCCTGTGTGGCAAAAAAGTTCAAGGCTGCATCTTATTGAATTTAAAAGAGGGTTTACAGTATGAAACAAAATGCAGTATAACCGCTGTCATTATTGAAGGAAAAATAGGCTGTTTCCTTCAGATTTATGTTCCTTTGATGAAATCCCTTTAAATGTGCTTAAAAGCCTTGATAAATTTCCTGTGTAACTGTATCTTAAACTTCATTCTTTGGAAAATTGTAAAGCGAGAAAAATATTTAAATGGTAGGTTCACAAAATGGAATATTACACAAATATCAAAGGTAATAGTTTAAGAATTATGTAATAAAATGAAAAAAATGCTTTTAAGTGAAAACTGCAGGGTCTAAAATACTGTACTATGATTGTAATGAGAAAAGGGTTAGAAGAAAATGTACAAAAATGAAAGTGATCATATGGTAATATTGAAATTTTTGGTGATTTTTGTTTCTTTTGCAAATGTTTATTATATAGATATATCACTTGCTCATTACCCACCTACCAAAATGTGATATTGTCTTACTGTATAATGCTGGTACTTCCCCCAGGTTTAGCTCATAGCTTAGCTCATATTCATGTGTGATATTTGTTCATTTTGGTTTTCTCAACTTTTTCAGGTTGCATCTGGAGGCGTTGCAAGTAACTTACATATCCGAAAAGCTCTGGAAATCGTGACAGATGCAACACAATGCACTTTGTTGTGTCCTCCTCCCAGACTGTGCACTGACAACGGCATTATGATTGCGTGGTAAGCCATGGATGTTTGTGCTTCACTCATAATTATGTAAATATTAATTGCCATTTCATCATGCTAAATTTTTTTCCTCTAAATCTTGGGCTAGTTATTTTATTTTTATTGATTCTTATTTAGGAATGGTGTTGAAAGATTGCGTGCTGGCTTGGGCATTTTACACAGCACAGAAGGCATCCGCTATGAGCCAAAGTACGTGGTACCATTCATAATCTTTATGCAAGTTGCATTGTAAAAGTCAAAGCCTGGATTTTGCTTTTATATTTGAGGTTTTCATTGACACTCTGGTGGCACTTGAAGAAAGAGTACATTAATTTTTTTCATCTAACCTAAGCGTTAGATACCTTATAAGAAATATTTTTGTTATAGCATTAAATTATATAAATGTTGACAAATCATAGGTTAGAAACAGGCAGTGGGTAAGGATGATGAATTCCCTCACTGGGGACCAGAATGGAAACCATGTCCATGACCTGGACTTTTGCAGTGTTAGGACCATCTCAGCATCAGCTGCCGTGCTGGAAACTTAAGGAAAATGTGCAAAAAGCATTCAGGTGTGAGACTGGGTTGTGAGTATACTTCTCCACAGGCAGCTGAGAAATGGCCAAAAGATAGCTGTTTTCTGCAAGCCTTATTTCCTCTCCCAAATCAAAGTTCCTAGGAGTAGCATAGTTTTTCAATTTGTTATCAAGTTCTGGCCTAAGCTAATTCTGGAATAGTAAAAACAGTAAAGCATGATTATGTTTCATAATCTAACATAATTCTGTTTTCAAGAGTGTTTCATCTGCTGCTTTAAACTTTTCAGCATTTTAATACATAACTATATGTATGTATAGACTATTAAGGCTGATCATAAATGAACAGAGTTTAGTTAGTAGTGACTAAACTACTAGTAGAAAGAATCCCTTAAGTTGATGGCCTAGCCTCAGGTAGAATCTACCATCTGATCCAACACTGCCTTCTTGTGGCAGTGTTGAGGCTGGAGATGATGGCTTTTTTTAGGTTGGGGTCCATTTGAAGCTTTGTATAGGGCAACATTGTACAAAAGCAGAAATCTGAGGCCAAAAAAGTATTTATTGAGGAAGAACAGAGAAAGAGGGTAGGATCTAAGACCTCTCCTGCCACCAGTGACAAAGGAAGGTAGAAAAGGAGCAAGCTAGCTTTTGAAACCTCAGAGAAGAACGGTAGAAACCTGGAGAATTTCTGAAGTTGGAATAAATGCAGGTCTGACTTTGTATGGTAAACTGTTTTTACCCTGTTAGCTTTGTAGAGCATTATAAGGCAATTTTTTGTTATATCTGTTTCAAGTTTTTATTTATTTACAGTATTTGAGAGAGAACTCTTTCAAAAACATCTCAACCCCAAACTCATTGAATTGTATGCATTAAATATTTATAGCTTTTAACATGTCAATTATACCTCAAAGTGGTTTTAAAAAATTGTCCAATTTAGATTTTTAGCCTTCCTTCACCCATTATTCTGGTTTGAGGTCCTATTGTATTTTTATGTGTTCAAGAACCACCATCACATATAATCACTTATACACTAGATACATATATTGTTTGTCAGAATTCTAAGCAGGTAGTTTGCAGAGCTAGTAACAGATCAGTAAACAAATAATATAAAATAATTTGAAGTAATGTGATTTGTCTGATTTTGATGCAGATGTCCTCTTGGAGCAGATATATCAAAAGAAGTTGGAGAAGCTGCCATAAAAGTACCACGATTAAAAATGAAGATTTGATTTTTGCTTTTCAAAAAAATCCCTAAAGGTAGTAGTAAAGTTTTGATTTTTTTTATATCAAATATATAATATTAATTGTTCATCAAGACTTCTTTGTTATCCTTTTTATGTTTGATGTTTAACCTGCTCTTCTGAGAGACTATAATAATATGTTATAGTCTTAGAAGGGAGTATAGGGTTTTTATTATTATAAAAAACCAAATAAAACATCTTGTGGGAAAAAGAATATACTGATATTGGCAAGTAGAAAGAAAAACCTTGGAAAAAATATAGCAATTCTGCTAAATCCTGGCCCCATATTATACAGGCATAGATCTTTACCCCCCTTTTTCATATCAGGATACATTAGCCTGACTTTTCTAATGATAGAGCAATTTTAGAAAGGTAGCCAGGTCAAAGTCATGTCAACTCAAGAATTCTAAGTCAAAACAAAAGAATATATGTTAGTAATTATAAAAATATATATATTATTTGGTATCTTCTCTGGAGCAAATGGGATTTCTATACATTTCTTAAAATGGGATTTTAAGAAATATGACATGCAAGTAATCCCTCGAGTGTATATTGTACTTTTTAGTTGGCCACATATATTCACATTCATTATTTTATTTTATTTTATTTTATTTTTGGCAGTATGCGGGCCTCACTGTTGTGGCCTGTCCTGTTGCGGAGCACAGGCTCCAGATGCGCAGGCTCAGCGGCCATGGCTCATGGGCCCAGCCACTCCGCGGCCTGTGGGATCTTCCCGGACCGGGGCACGAACCCATGTCCCCTGCATCGGCAGGCGGACTCTCAACCACTGCGCCACCAGGGAAGCCCCACATTCATTATTTTAGAAACTATATTTAATCAGTGAAAATATATGAGGTGAAAGGGGCTGTTTTATTTTTGGATAATGTCCTTTGACTCTGACTTTTACTGCAGATATCATAACAGTTCATGACTTTTTTTCTGCCCAGATTAAAATAACTGAATGTACTGTCCTTTGAATATAAGGATGATGCTACTAACTATTTAATGTCCTTTGAGAGATTTTGCTAGTAGATATTTATGTTACATCATCCATACTGGATCAAATTGTTAATTTTCTAATCGGTGACTTGCTTTATTGAGAAACTAAAGGTTAAGGATAAAAATCTAGAATGAAAAAATTTCTTATTTTAATCCTTCCTTAAGGTGACCTTCCCTTTTGGGAAATTCCATAAGTAATTCTTTTTTCTAGAATTGTGATCATAGGATATTGCTTTATGATCCTCCATTTTATCCTGGAAATATAATTTATATGAGAGAACATATAGAAACAGCACCATTTATAAAGCTTACATTCTTTGATGTTGAGGTACAGGTATGATATAATTGGTTTGTAACTATAATTTAGAAGAAACTATTAGCTTGTGAATTCACCTTTTACATTTGGATTTGTATTCTGTATCATGTGAATCTAAATTCACAGAAAGTGTATTTTCTTTAGCTGTTACAATAAGAGTGCATATAAACTATGGAAGAAAATTGACCAAAATTTTTTCCCACCATCACAGATTTCATAAAATAGGAATATCTATAATCTAAGTTCTTAAAATTTCTAAGTATCAAAACTATTCCAGATGCTACAAACACACATGTCAAAATTAAGTTCATGATATAAATCAGGTAAACTACAGATAAAGAAAACAAGCAAATTCTGGAAGCATTCCATATATTTAGGTCTTTCAGTATTTAGCCAGAAGAAAGGAAGAGAAAGGGAGAAACATTGAACTCTATATTGGCAAGCATGTGTGCCAGAGTTAGCTTATAGTACAGGTAAGAGGCAGGCAATTTGCTGAAACTCTCTATATATTGAGGCCTTTCTCATCTTATGTGTAATTATTAAAAATAAAAAGAAAGTGCAGGGTAATAAAAGTAATCTGTATTTTGGGGCTGTACTTAAGGAGAAATACTGTAAAGTTTTAAGGGTGGTAGGATGGTCCAGCTAGGCCAAGATACTCAGGAAATGTCTATGTTACTGAATGCAAAAAAACCCTGATCATCAACTTTGAAACCACCTGAAGCCAGTTTCAAAGCTCAAAGTTTGCTGTCTAAAGGCTTTTTTTTTTTTTTTTGAATGTCTACAGAGGCTTAATGTTTCCAATGATATGAATTCTTAACAGTGCTGAATAAATGACACAGGTTTGTATCATTTGAATTATTTATCCCTTTCTAGTATAAAATATGCCATTCTTCTCAGAATTCCACCAGGAAGTTGTGACTCAGAGCTATTAAGATAATTTTGAATCAAATTTGAAGATTAAAGTGGTCTCTTATTGTACAGTGGTTAAGAGCACAGGCTTTGGACTATGGCACACAGAAAGCCCTGAGTACCTGTAGCTGCAGTCACCACCATCATTACTGTTATGTTAAGGCATGTTGGAGAAAATAACTGCTAATTAATGTATGTGTTCACTGCAGCCCAGGTAGACTATAGAGACAATTGAGCAAAGTGGACAGAGAAAAACAGTGGCTCTTTAAAGGACCCACTGAAACCTAGTTAGCTTTTATATCAAATCCATTTGCTGCTGTAAAAATATGAGAAGCAGACATACATCAAAACTTGCACTTACTGGGGCTTCCCTGGTGGCGCAGTGGTTGAGAGTCCGCCTGCCGATGCAGGGGACACGGGTTCGTGCCCCAGTCCGGGAAGATCCCACATGCCGCGGAGCGGCTAGGCCCGTCAGCCATGGCCGCTGAGCCTGCGCATCCGGAACCTGTGCTCCACAACGGGAGAGGCCACAACAGTGAGAGGCCCACGTACCGAAGAAAGAAAAAAAAAACTTGCACCTACTGGAAACGATACTGGTTGGGCAAAGACATCACATGATTCTAAGCCACAAAGAATGTCATCTATTCCAGCTGCAAACCAAAGATACTCTGTATGTATGGAGAATGGTCAACAGTGGTGGCCACACTTTCTAGCCATACTTTTGTGCTTGATGGGAAATGATTTCAAATTTTTTTTTAGTAAAATGTTTTTAAAAATACACATTTCAGATTTTAGAAGACTCGTGTACCTGTAGTATTTATCATTGAATATCTTAAGGTAGTACAGTGAGTGTTAACATGTAGCCTACTTTGAATCAGGTCTTTTTAGCCCAGCATACCAATTTAAAACTGTTTCTTATTTTAAAATGTTTCTAACACTTGATATATACACTAATTGTGCCACTTGTGTCAGTTGCTATATCTTAATAGTTTTAAGTGCAGGCATTCTATTATAGAAAATTCTACTTATTTTTTGAAACCATAATTCTGACCTGATGTTAAATTCCAGTAGACATGCTAAGGAAAATTTGTTAAGCATCAGTATCAAGAACTTCCATTCAAAAAGATTACTCAGTTATGTATATTTTACCACAATTAAAAATAAAAAAATTTAAAAGATTGCTCAGGAGTCCTTTTACACTAAAATGTTTTTAATTAGCCTTCTGCAGGCTCCGGATTAGCTTTCTGTACATGTTTCCCAAGTTGGCTCAAAAGCACTATTCTTGGTCTTGATACAGTTGTGATATCTGATGAAATTGCAGGTGAAAAGGAAAAAATATTGTGAGAAACAGTGGTCTGTTTTGTTTTGAAGAGTCCCATGAAGTTAGTTACAGGAGGTATAAAAGTCAAAGAATCTCTTGGTTGAATTTTGGGTTTTAATTTTCTTCGGTGCTCTTTCCCTAAAAATTAGAGAGCCACAATTAAGTGTCTCTTTCTTAAGCCTAAGAGCCCTAGGTATAGTCTCATTGCATTTAGTTCTATATATTTCTGTTTTCTTCACATCACTAAAACATACTAAGAGAACAGATCAGTAGCTTCCAGACTTTCAAATGCCAGAGTACAAAAATTTGTGGGGATCAATATACAGTTGCCAACTTTTTATTATGCCAAGTTTGCACTAGTGAAAGAATAAATGCCAGCTACTTTAAACACCGTTTTGTAAAAGAGGGAATATTTTAATGTCAATAGAAAGTGTAAAAGGCATTATCTCAAAATGGAGGACTTTACTTGAATGAAATTAACTTTATCAGAAATTTGATTGTCCTTATTTTTTCTTATGTTACTACAAACTTGTGAAAACTTTATCAGACCGATACTGGTATACATATTGTTATTCAGAAACCAATATTAAAGTGAAGGAATAATGGAACTGGCTTTATTCTTTTATGTAAATTACTCTTACACTGAAGAAGCTATACAAAAACCAGACGTTCTTCTACCCATGATATTCAGAAATAATAGCCTCCCACACATGCTTAGCTTCCCTCATATCTCCCTGAATAAATGAAGTTCTTTCCTCTCCTTTTCTTTTCTTATTCTCTCTCTTTCCATTTGTGACTCCAGCAAAGTGATCTTGATTTCAAAAGGTTCTATTTTTGCTTTTGACAGTAAAGTAATATACCAAGTAAGACTGATTTTGGTCCTACACTATGCACACATGAACAAACACTAAGCATATACATAAAACCAGTAAGTAATTTATTTTCCCCATTACATGTCTGATAGGAATTGATGAGTAACATTATAAGATCTAGACTCTGATCTCGCAGGCCTAGGCCACTCAGCCATCATCTGCCAACTTTGTATAAAACTGTACATAGTATCAGTGGAAACTGTGGTCTCTGCCCTAAGAACTTATAAGATAGACAAGTTGTAAATGAAACAGAATAATAGCAAGATCGTAATTAAAGTCATATTTACATGTTGTTTCAATAATGACTTCTATGCATGTCTTGTGGGAAAAAGCAAAGAGGGATTTCTGTCAAGTGATATTATTAGGGAAGCCTTAAAAGAAATGATTAACATGGGCTTGTAAATGGGAAGATATTTTAGGTATATAGAATTAGAAAAGCATAAGTATACAGGTAAACATTTTTTTGATAGTCCCTACATTTTGAATTCTTAGAAATGAACAATTATAAAGTGTCAGGGCTAGAAAGTATAAAAGAAAAATCAATTACCTTTTTTAAAGACAGGAATTATGGATGGCCCTCCATTTTTCTCCAGACTAAAAGGAAAACATTTTTATCACAAAAACTAGATATATATAAAGACTTCGTACACCCAGGTACCATGTTCAGTGCCTAATGGTCTAATTTATACGTTACCTGTACTAACTATGCATGTTACCTGTAGGTGTTTTATATTCTGTCACTCGTTGACTTGCTTATCACCCAAAACATTTGGAAGAGTAAATCTGCTTGAAGTGATCAGGGAAAGCTCCATGGAAGAAGAGACACTTCAGTTAGATTCTGAAGAAAATAGGTCTTTAAATGGATGAGGTGGGGGGGGGGCGGGTATTCCAGATAGAGGGAATAGGATATGAAAAATTACATACTATAAAACAGCATGGCAAGTTCAAAGGGCACTACGTAGTCTGGTGTGATTGGAATTAAAGGTATCTGGAGACATGATGGGAGATAAGGTTGGAGAATAAAGATCAGGTCATTTTATGTATTAAGAATAAGAGAAAATTTAAACTTTATTTTCAAAGGTTTCATGCCAAAGAATAACAAGGTATACCTAAGTTAATATGATGTGTGTGGCTTTAAAAGAAGTATTATTTTAATCATCATCCTGTACATGTAACATATAAATATGGTATTACACAATTTCCCTGGTAATAAAATGTTGTCTTGATTAAAGTTAAAATGTTAAAACTGCTTATCACAAATGTGTTCCTGGTTAATTTGATGAGGAACATTTGCTGTTGTCAACTTTACTGAGGCACAGGCCCAATCTATTCAATAGGCCAACATCATGACTATAGGGTCATGTGAAACTAGCTACTGTTAGGCTCAGAGTACTTTCATGCAGGGTCAGTTAACAGTAAAATTATGGCTCTCTACATACTTCAAAATGTATATGTCCAAAGACTCTTCTAATCTGCCATTCTTGGGGCTGAATAGGGGTGTGGGAATAGAGAAATGGAATATACTCCAAAACAACGATGTTGTGATCCCAACCAAAATCAATCTACTTTAGGTTTCCAGTAGTAGAATCAAGGAATATTTTGTGGAACTTAATCTTTTAGTGCATTTCCCATAGTTTCATTTAAATCAAATTCCTTTATAGGATTGTTATGAAAATTAAAGGGAATAGTCTATGTAAATGCTCTAAGGAGAGTGCATAGAATTATTATTAGTTATGGGAGTAATTGTTATTTGCTTACCAGTTCCACCTCACTTGGTAGCCATTCCTATAAGTTTACTGACCACTTGTTAACTGCTTATAATCCTGAAAGTTGAGCGTTCACAACTCCAGAGGGTGCCATTCACCTTACAGTCATAGATTTGTATGGTTACTACAACCATTTTCCAGGGGATGGCAGTAAAGTGTACTGAGGAAGGGGCATCTTTTTCTAATTCCCAAAAAGTTGCCGTATGGGCTAACTGTGAGAGTGACTGTAAAATAATACTTCCATTATTTAAACTAAATTAATTTTTTGAACTGGTAAATATTTCTTTTAACATTGTCAATTAAAGCAATTGTAATTTAGTTTTCCCTGGCTTATTATATAAAATTAGATAATCAGTTTGGGGTTTTCAGTTTTTCAAAGAATTCAAATTAAAGTGACTCTGAAGATATACTCATTTTTCTCTATACTTAAAATTGACTTATAGAACCATGATACACTGTTGGGTCCTATTCTCTTCTATTATTGTAGAGTTAATAACATATCTTGAGTAGTTCTGTTTCCTATATGTAAATAGCACTATCTGCAGAGACTTGTCATTCAGCTACAATTACAGAAGAAAAGAAAATATGTCCATTGTAAGGAGATTCTCCTCTCTTTTTTCAGAAACTTAAGTTCATGATAGAACTACAACACTGAGGCAAAATCGTCTGAATAAATGCCTGGCAAACTTTGCCATAACTTGAACCACAGGGTCTGATTTAGCCCTGTTTCTGCCCTGGGAATTTGGCCTAGCTTTGGATCAAGTCTAAGAGTCCCATTTGATGCCAAGGTCATAGTGACATTCCTGGTTGCCTCAGAGCTCTCAAATATACTCCAGTCTACAAAAAAAAATGGCTTCCTGGATCAGACTTGGAGGCAACCAGTCTTCCAGAAACTTTTCTGAAACGTGGATGAATAATCCTGGCCAGACAGTATCCCCAAGATCAGGTTGTATTCTTGTCTGCACTTACAATTCTGTTGCTAACTCGGAATTAAAACAGGCTTTGGCAGTGGACATTTAGAATGAAGTGTATCCTTTGTTTTACAATGCATAGATTCATAGATTCATAACAAGGACAGTTCCCCGTGTTTGATCTTCCTTAAACTTCCTTAAAAATTCCTCTCAGTAATTTTACTACTGCAACTTCAAATATAGAAACAATACCTGAAAGAAGGAAATCCCACTCTTTGTTGCATTTGAAATTCCTTTAAAAATGCTGGGTTTATACTTGCATCTCTGCTGATATTCTTTGTTATATGAAGGAACTGATTAGGCTTATTCCTGCATTCCTTTAATAAGATTCGGAAAGCATTTGCATTGTAAGTTAAGTAGCCAAGAGCACTGGAGCAAGCCATGCGAACCTAAATGAAGAGGAAACAATTTCTCCTTAACCATTTAGCTTTGTTCTTAAAATATCTAACCCAGTGCTCTCATTAAATATTTCATAGGAAAGTCTCTGTAGCTATGTATAGCAAATATGTATGTCAACTGATGGCACTCTATAGATAGAAGCATAGCAGCAATATTTTTAGGGAAGGCTGTCAATTGCCATTGATTTCTAGTAGTTGTTCTCAGTCCTGACTGCATTTTTAGAATCACCAGGAGTTTAAAAAAAAAAAAAAAAAGCCCACCAACTAAATACAGACTCTCTTAGTAGAATCTGGCATTGTGTATTGTTTTTAAAGTGCCACAGGTGATTCTAATGGGCAGCCCGAGTAAGAACCTTTGAGTTTGAACTAAGACAGTAGGTCTCAGTCTTCATTGTGCACTGGAATCACCTGGATAACTATGAAAATCATGTCTGTATTCCACCTCCTAGAAACTGATTTAATTACTTTGGGGTGCATTGAACTGAACATTAGGATTTTTCAAAACTGCACAGGTGATTGTAATATAGGAAACCAAGTTAGAGAGTATAGCATAAAAGTAAGTTAAAAATAAGCCGCACAGGGAAGCAACTCAATTTTCCAGGGCAAAACCAAAAAAACAAGCACAAGTATCAGGCCATGGGACTCCAGAAAAAGTAATTATTTCTTTGAAGGAAATACCCTCTGCATTTGACTCTGAAGCAATTAGGTTGTTCATATAATTAATAAAAGTATATTCCTGGGAAGTTCTTAGAAGAATCTGTTCATGGTGGCATAAGAAATGTCAAAGAAAGGAACATAAACCAGGCCCATGCAGGGTATCAGAAGGTTGACATAGTGGTCTTTACACTGGCATCTGACTGCTGTATATGCCCAAAAATCTTCCACACCTTGAACAGTGGTTCTGGACCAGCAGCCTCAGCTTCTGGGAACTTGTTAAAAATGCAAATTCTAGGGCCTACACCAGATGTATTAGATCAGAAACTTGGTGAATGGAGCCCAGCAGTCTATGGTGGAACAAGTTCTCCAGGTGATTCTGTTGTACCCTAAAGTTGGAGAAATACTGCCTTAGACCCTGTGGGAAAAGCAAAGGAAACACTACTATGTGTAGTAGTGTTTTAGAGGCAAAACACTACTATGGCCAGCCTGGTCTTCAGGTGCCCTCACTCTAACCCTGTTTGGCAGGTAAGGAAAATTTTCCAATGGATTCCACTTTCATTCACTACAAATAATCATAGAAATGACAATGATTTTAATTATAAAATATAAAATATTTTATAAATAATTATAAATTTCTGTATCATCCATGTACTTATTTGTAGACTGAATCTTAAAGATTGAAGTTAAAATGAATGTGCACATTTTGTGGAAACAAGAATTGTGAATGGCAAATGTAGTACTAGAAAAATAATCAAATTTTGAGTTAGTAATATGAACTATTATATGAGACTCAACCTGTGGAGAAATTAGCCGGCAGAAGTGAGAGAGAGGCAAATTATATTTTAGAATACTCTATTTTCAAATTAATTAATTTTTTTTTTTTTTTTTTTTTTTTTTTTTACCTCTTCTTGCCTTGAGTACAAATGATAGCAGAGCCGTTGGATTGTCCCTAATGTGGTAAGTGCTTCTGGAATACCAGCTCTAGAATGAGCCAGGGTAGCTATTAAATTCCCTATAAATTAAACAACAAGAAAAAAAATGCCTGTGTTATTTAATTGGTATAAACTGATATACTGTGCTTTCATTCACTTGCATATATTAAAGTATTAAAAAAGGTTTGAGGGACTTCCCTGGCGGTCCAGTGGTTAAGAATTCACCTTCCAATGCACGGGATGCGGGTTAGATCCCTGGTCGGGGAGCTAAGATCCCACATGCCTTGCGGCCAAAAAGCCAAAACATAAAACAAGCAATATTGTAACAAATTCGATAAAGACTTTAAAAGTGGTCCACATCGGGCTTCCCTGGTGGCGCAGTGGTTGAGAGTCAGTCTGCCGATGCAGGGGACGCGGGTTCGTGCCCCGGTCCGGGAAGATCCCACATGCCGCGGAGCGGCTGGGCCCGTGAGCCATGGCCACTGAGCCTGCGCGTCCGGAGCCTGTGCTCCGCTGCAACGGGAGAGGACACAACAGTGAGAGGCCCGTGTACCGCAAAAAAAAAAAAAAAAAAAAAAGTGGTCCACATCAAAAAAATCTTTAAAAAGATTTAAGTCACAAGACATTTCTATTAATGAAGACCTGCTGAGAAAAAGCATGTGTGTTAAATGTAGAATAAACTTTCCCCAAAATTCTGGTTTGGTTTTCTGTCACAAACAGTAAAAGTTAAATAGGTTTATTTAAGAGTGGGGAATTTTGAAAAATCAGAGGTTTTCTTCCTCTTGGCTTCAGAATATATTTTGTTTTGAGCTTTTATGGTTTGTTTGTTTTAATGACTATGAACATAATGTTTGAACTACTGTAAGAAAATTTAATGTCCTTTTTGCAATTCAGATGGCTTTGAGTTCAGAGCTTAACGGTATTTTAAAACCAAGTAATGTATTACTTATTGAAGTTTATGATCATTGAAGTTCTTGCCATAAAAAGAAATGTTTTGAGATTGAAGTAATAAAGTGATCTAGTAATTAAATAAATGTGCAGCTACGAACTTAAGATTGTTTTATTCGAATTCGTGTTTTATTTTTAGAGCTTTCGTGTGATATTCTTTCACAGTATTGTCGCTGTGTTGGAATAGGTGTAACACAAATTTTAAGATATAAATGTATTTTTACATTTGTGGGTGGATACTTTATTAAGGTATTAACTGAGTTTTTGTTCTCCTTGTATTTTTTTCCAGCCTCCATTATAAGCCAGGAAGCCCTTTGTATTTATTGCCTCAGGATGAGGAGGGCTGGGTTATATGGCCTAGAGCAAAAATTGTCTAAAGATAACCTTTCTTTCAGGCTTACATTTTCAAAAGCCTGAGTTTATAGAAGGCATTATGCTAGGGGGAAGGGACACAGGAGTCTTTAAAGATAGGGAGTAAGAAATGGGGAACCAATGGGGAAGGGCAGAGAATCTAAGACTAAAACAGAGATAGCAGGAGCTTTGAGTGAAGAATGGCTAAGTGGTGTACATAGGAAAACTGGACACTTGGCAACAGAAATCTGTTTCTGCAAAATTTTATGCTTTTGGAACATCTTCTGGAAACCATATCAACTTGGACTTGAGCATGTCATTTATTTTACATTATACCTGAGGCCTGAATATCTGGCTTTGCTTGAGATACCCTAGACATGCATATGGCTCTGGAGATGCATATGACTCCAATGGTGGAGTGCAGAGAAAGCCCAATAATTTTTGAGATTGTTTCTACCAGCCTGGGAAAATTAATATTTGAAAGCTAGAATAATATGGCATTTCTTGCACAGAAGAGTTTGTGGAGTAAAATTGAAACCCACTACAGTTGTTTTTCAGGGTCATAGAATTACTACGACATTGAATTAAGAATGTGATTTAGATAAAAATATATTTAATAACTTATTTTAAACATGTATTTTTCCTAGATAGTTTTCATCAGAAAGTTTTTGTTTGCTTGAATTTACCTTCCATGCCAAGTAAATACACTCCATAAAAATGTAATTTTATGGCAGCAAGTGGAGATTCCTTCACTGTGTTCGGTAATCCATTTCAGTTAAAAAAACAAATACTTTATTTTTTGGTAGTTGTCACTCCATATGGCTGTCGTTTTGATACTGTTTTATGCTGTATTGAGCATGATAGATCAAGAGAACTAATGTATTGATCATCTGGAGAGTTAGGTCTAGATAGACATAGTCACACAATTAGCACTACCTATGTCAAGAACTCTGTTGGGCCATTTTGCTTTGCTATATTGCCTAGCAACATAGAGAACTCTTAAATATTAGACAAATATGCACAATTAGTCAAAAGGAAACCAGACAGAGGTTATCAGTATAAATCTGCCAGTATTATTATAAATCAGTGTATAAATTTTGTTGTTGGTAGCTCATAGTTGAATTCTCATCTTACATTCTGGAAAAAGTAATTAGGAGTTCAAAAAAGTAATTAGGAAATCAGAAAGGTTCTATTTGGGGTGCACAGTAGACTTTCATTGTTCCATGTAGCCTTAACTCTGGAGTTCCATGTAGACTTATATGAGTTCATTCTTCAAACTGTGTGACAGAATATCAGGCTTATTATTTTATTATTGCTCAGGTTACCAAAAAATTTTTTTGTAAATAGTTTTAGGTGGATATGATTAGCTTCTAGTTATTTCTTACCTGTCAAGACAATAGTAGTGGAATGAACTGAATATAGACTATCAACTAAAATAGTAACACCTCTTGCAGTCAAAGTAATGTGATCCACATCTATAATGACTTTAGCTAATATAATAATCTAAAAACAAAAAAGAGGCATAGAATCATTAAACATTTTCTACTCAGCTTCTGTAATTAACCTTTTATTTCTGAGGGGATACTTCTTGGAAAAGTAAGAGGGGTAATTTGGTATGATTCAATGAGAAGCGAGCTGTGTGGGGAGGACCTAGAGTACATATCCCTATCTGATCACTGCAGTGACCATCGTAGGCCATATTTTTCTTTCTACAATGTTTGCAACTTTTGCATTGTTGAAGTATGGGTTGATAGAAAATACTTCTAAAGGTCATAGGATAGAAAAAAAGAATAAGACCAAGAAGAATCCAGATACATAAGGTTGTCTACATGGTTGAAGAATTAGATGATCAGCTAAAGATTTGCAGTTAGAAAACTTGTCTTGGACACTACCATGTTTCTCTACCTATTTCCTTGTAAAATAGGGGTGATGAAAATAATACTATATTTCTATCAATCTGATAGGGTTGTTATAAGCATCAGATGAGATATAAAGACAAAAGCGCCTTGTGACTTGTAAAATTTTATATAAATGAAGAAATCCTCATAGATAATGGAGTTTTTATGAGGTGAGGAAGGGACTGGTGTAAAAAATACTGTGAATTTTACAAAAGCAGTAAACGTTTTTCCAGATCCAAAGTTTTTTCTAATTTTTCAGTTTTCACTAAAAAGACATATTGATTTGAAGTTTTAACCTTCAATTTTATACCTGAAAAGCTGCCATTGCCTTTTCAGTTTCAAATGTTGATTCAAGAAAAGGTTCAAAAGTTGATATGGTCATTATTCCACTTTCCAATATTAAGTATTGTTGAAAGTGACTATTGAAGGCAAAAAGGGTTAACGCATAGCCTGCTCTTAAACAAATATCCTAGAAATAAGAGAGACATGCATTATCTTTAACTTACTTCATTTCTCATGTTACTCAAGGTAATAGGTTTTGAATTCTTACATATTAAGATACATTTCATTTGTATCTCTGGGAGTAAAATATGACAGTATTGGGAAAAACAGATAATAGAGTTACCCCAGAATGTTATTGAACACATAAAACAGAGAATTAGGTTGTGGTATCAGGGAGAAGAAAAGAGAAAAAGTTTTAATTTTTAAACAGAATTTTAGATTACTGATTATGCAAATGAATAATAGGAAACTCCACAACTTCATTAAACTTCAACTTTTGTTTCAACATATTTTTCTTTCAATATTTTGAAATAGAGCTGATAAATCAAAACTTCTCTTGTATAGCATGATATATATTGAATTTTATGCATTGTGAGATATCTGTCATTTCTTAAAATAAGTACAAATTTTACAAAAATTCTACTGTACTATATTCTAAGGGAGAATAAAAGAAAAATGATTTCCTTTTAAAAATTGCATTTTAACATTCTGGGACTGGGCAAACAGAGCAAAAGCCAATTCTCCCTTTGGCAGTCCACTTGCCAAAGATTAACAAGTATGGTCCATCTTCTAGAAAGACCCAAAAGATACAATCTTATCACTAAATCTTATTTATAATATTTTATTTGAACATGGTAGTACAGAGAGAACTTAGTCTTAGTGTGAGAGAACCATTAATCTTAGTGAGTTTTCTTCTGCTGCTCTTAATCATATAAAAATGCTATAGGTACATACTGAAATATTTACAGATAAAATTATATGATGCCTGAGATTTGCTTCAAAAGTAATATAGGGGAAATGAGGGAATATATAAATAAGATTGGCCATGAGTTGATAACTGCTGAAGCTAGGTCATGGGAATATTTGTTCACTATGCTACTTTGTCATTCTTTTTCTGATTGAAATTTTCCATAATAAAAATTATGTACTGGTGTGGCTCCCAAGAGCTCAAAGTGGAGGAGAGCAAGCACCACTGAGGCCCCGGGTCCCAGGCAGCAGCAGCAGCGGCAGGGATGGCAGGGCAGGAGCCAGTGGCCTGAACACTCTCTGCAGCCCCTCTCCTGGGTCTTCATGGGCCTTGACTGCCCCAGCGCCCAACTTTTCTGCCCTCTCCGTCCCCTCCCCCAAAACTCCAGCAACAAAGAAAAGTAGTCCGAGAAGGAGGGCCAGGACTTACTGAAAAATAAGAAAGAGAGTGCAGACAGCAGAAGCAAGAAGAAGTACAATCCTGCAGCCTGTGGAACAACCACATTCACAGAAAGATAGACAAGATGAAAAGGCAGAGGGCTATGTACCAGATGAAGGAACAAGATAACCCCCCAGAAAAACAACTAAATGAAGTGGAGATAGGCAACCTTCCAGAAAAAGAATTCAGAATAATGATAGTGAAGATGATCCAGGACCTCGGGAAAAAAATGGAGGCAAAGATTGAGAAGATGCAAGAAATGTTCAACAAAGACCTAGAAGAATTAAAGGACAAACAAACAGAGATGAAAAATACAATAACTGAAATGAAAACTATACTAGAAGGAATCAATAGCAGAATAACTGAGGCAGAAGAATGGATAAGTGACCTGGAAGACAGAATGGTAGAATTCACTGCTGCGGAACAGAATAAAGAAAAAAGAATGAAAAGAAATAAAGACAGCCTAAGAGACCTCTGAGACAACATTAAACGCAACAACATTCACATTATAGGGGTCCCAGAAGGAAAAGAGAGAGAGAAAGGACCAGAGAAAATATTTGAAGAGATTATACTCGAAAACTTCCCTAACATGGGAAAGGAAATAGCCACCCAAGTCCAGGAAGCGCAGCGATTCCCGTACAGGATAAACCCAAGGAGAAACACACAGAGACACATCGTAATCAAATTGGCAAAATTTATCAAAAGCAGCAACGGAAAAATGACAAATAACATACAAGGGAATTCCCATAAGGTTAACAGCTGATTTCTCAACAGAAACTCTACAAGCCAGAAGGGAGTGGCATGATATACTTAAAGTGATGAACAGGAAGAAACTACAACCAAGATTACTCTACCCAGCAAGGATCTCATTCAGATTCGATGGAGAAATCAAAAGCTTTACAGACAAGCAAAAGCTAAGAGAATTCAGCACCACCAAACCAGCTCTATAACAAATGCTAAAGGAACTTCTCTAAGTGGGAAACACAGGAGAAGAAAAGAACCTACAAAAACAAGCCCAAAACAATTAAGAAAATGGTCATAAGAACATACATATCGATAATTACCTTAAACGTGAATGGATTAGATGCTCCAATCAAAAGACACAGGCTTGCTGAATGGATACAAAAACAAGACCCATATATATGCTGTCTACAAGAGACCCTTCAGACCTAGGGACACATACAGACTGAAAATGAGGGGATGGAAAAAGATATTCCATGCAAATGGAAATCAAAAGAAAGCTGGAGTAGCAATACTCATAACAGATAAAATAGACTTTAAAATAAAGAATGTTACAAGAGACAAGGAAGGACACTACATAATGATCAAGGGATCAATCCAAGAAGAAGATATAACAATTATAAATGTATATGCACCCAACATAGGAGCACCTCAATATATAAGGCAACTGCTAACAGCTATAAATGTGGAAATCGACAGTAACACAGTAAAAGTGGGGGACTTTAACACCTTACTTACAGCAATGGACAGATCATCCAAAAGGAAAATAATTAAGGAAACAGAAGCTTTAAGTGACACAATAGACCAGAGATATTTAATAGATATTTATAGGACATTCCATCCAAAACCAGCTGATTACACTTTCTTCTCAAGTGCGCATGGAACATTCTCCAGGATAGATCACATCTTGGGTCACAAGTCAAGCCTCAGTAAATTTAAGAAAATTGAAGTTGTATCAGGCATCTTCTCTGACCACAACGCTATAAGATTAGAAATGAATTACAGGGAAAAAAACGTAAAAAACACATGGAGGCTAAACAATACGTTACTAAATAACCAAGAGGTCACTGAAGAAATCAAAGAGGAAATCAAAAAATACCTAGAGACAAATGACAATGAAAACACGACAATCCAAACCCTGTGGGATGCAGCAAAAGCAGTTTTAAGAGGGAAGTTTATAGCTATACAAGCCTAACTCAAGAAACAAGAAAAATCTCAAATAAACAATCTAACCTTACACCTAAAGGAATTAGAGAAAGAAGAACAAACAAAACCCAAAGTTAGCAGAAGGAAAGAAATCATACAGATCAGAGCAGAAACAAAGAAAACAATAGCAAAGATCAATAAAACTAAAAGCTGGTTCTTTGAGAAGATAAACAAAATTGATGAACCATTAGTGAGACTCATCAAGAAAAGAGGGAGAGTACTCAAATCAATAAAATTAGAAATGAAAAAGGAAAAGTTACAACAGACACCACAGAAATACAAAGCATCCTAAGAGACTACTACAAGCAACTCTATGCCAATGAAATGCACAACCTGGAAGAAATGGACAAATTCTTAGAAAGGTATAACCTCCCAAGACTGAACCAGGAAGAAACAGAAAATATGAACAGAAAAATCACAAGTAATGAAATTGAAATTGTGATTAAAAATCTTCCAACAAACCAAAGTCCAGAACCAGATGGCTTCACAGGTGAATTCTATCAAACATATAGAGAAGAGCTAACAGCCATCCTTCTCAAACTCTTCCAAAAAATTGCAGAGGAAGGAACACTCCCAAACTCATTCTGTGAGGCCACCATCACCCTGATACCAAAACCAGACAGAGATACTACAAAGAAAGGAAAATTACAGATCAATATCACTGATGAATATAGATGCAAAAATCCTCAACAAAACACTAGCAAACAGAATCCAACAACACATTAAAAGGATCGTACACCATGATCAAGTGGGATTGATCCCAGGGATGCAAGGATTCTTCAGTATACACAAATCAATCAATGTGATACACCATATTAACCAATTGAAGAAGAAAACCCATATGATCATCTCAATAGATGCAGGAAAAGCTTTTGACAAAATTCAATACCCACTTATGATAAAAATTATCTAGAAAGTGGGCATAGAGGGAACCTACCTCAACATAATAAAGGCCATATACAACAAACCCACAGCAAACATCTTTCTCAGTGGTGAAAAACTGAAAGCACGTCCTCTAAGATCACGAACGAGACAAGGATGTCCACTCTCACCACTATTATTCAACATAGTTTTGGAAGTCCTAGCCATGGCAATCAGAGAAGAAAAAGAAATAAAAGAGATACAAATTGGAAAAGAAGAAGTAAAACTGTCACTGTTTTCAGGTGACATGATACTATGCATAGAGAATCCTAAAAATGCCACCAGAAAACTACCAGAGCTAATCAATGAATTTGGTAAAGTTGCAGGATACAAAATTAATGCACAGAAATCTCTTGCATTCCTATACACTAATGATGAAAAATCTGAAAGAGAAATTAAGGAAACACTCTCATTCACCATTGCAACGAAAAGAATAAAATACCTAGGAATAAACCTACTTAGGGAGAAAAAAGACCTGTATGCAGAAAACTCTAAGACACTGATGAAAGAAATTAAAGATGATACCAACAGATGGAGAGATATTCCATTTTCTTGGATTGGAAGAATCAATATTGTGAAAATGACTATGCTACCCAAAGCAATCTAGAGATTCAATGCAATCCCTATCAAATTACCAATGGCATTTTTTACAGAACTAGAACAAAAAATCTTAAAGTTTTTATGGAGACACAAAAGACTCCGAATAGCCAAAGCAGTCTTGAGGGAAAAAACGGAACAGGAGTAATCAGACTCCCTGACTTCAGCCTATACTACAGAGCTACAGTAATCAAGACAATGTGGTACTGGCACAAAAACAGAAACATAGATCAATGGAACAAGATAGAAAGCCCAGAAATAAACCCACGCACCTATGGTCAACTAATCTATGACACAGGAGGCAAGGATATAAAATGGTGAAAAGATAGTCTCTTCAATAAGTGGTGCTGGGAAAACTGGACAGCTACATGTAAAAGAATGAAATTAGAACACTCCCTAACACCATACACAAAAATAAACTCAAAATGGATTAGTGACCTAAATGTAAGACTGGGCACTATAAAACTCTTAGAGGAAAACTTAGGAAGAACACTCTTTGAGTGTTAAATAAATAAATCACAGCAAGATCTTTTTTGATTCACCTCCTAGAGTAATGGAAATAAAAAGAAAAATAAACAAATGGGACCTAATGAAACTTCAAAGCTTTTGCACAGCAAAGGAAACCATAAACAAGATGAAAAGACAACCCTCAGAATGGGAGAAAGTATTTGCAAACGAATCAACGGACAAAGGATTAATCTCCAAAATATAAAAAGAGCTCATGCAGCTCAATATCAAACAAACAACCCAATCCAAAAATGGGCAGAAGACCTAAATAGACATTTCTCCAAAGAAGACATACAGATGGCCAAGAAGCACATGAAAAGCTGCTCAACATCACTAATTATTAGAGAAATGCAAATCAAAACTACAATGAGGTATCACCTCACACCAGTTAGAATGGGCATCATCAGGAAATCTACAAACAACAAATGCTGGAAAGGGTGTGGAGAAAAGGGAACCCTCTCGCACTGTTGGTGGGAATGTAAATTGATACAGCCACTATGAAGAACAGTATGGGGTTTCCTTAAAAAACTACAAATAGAACTACCATATGACCCAGCAATCCCACTACTGGGCATATACCCTGAGAAAACCATAATTCAAAAAGAGTCATGTACCACAGTGTTCATTACAGCACTATTTATAATAGCCAGGACATGGAAGCAACCTAAGTGTCCATCGACAGGTGAATGTTTAAAGATGTGGCACATATATACAATGGAATATCACTCAGCCATAGAAAGAAAGGAAATTGAGTTATTTGTAGTGAGGTGGATGGACCTAGAGTCTGTCATACAGAGTAAAGTATGTCAGAAAGAGAGAAACAAATACCATATGCTAACACATGTATATGGAATCTAAAAAAAAAAAAAAAAAAAAAGTGGTTCTGATGAACCTAGGGGCAGGTCAGGAATAAAGACGCAGATGTAGAGAATGGACTTGAGGACACGGGGAGGGGGAAGGGTAAGCTGGGACGAAGTGAGATAGTAGCATTGACATATATACACTGCCAAATGTGAAACAGATAGCTAGTGGGAAGCAGCCACATAGCACAGGGAAATCAGCTCGGTGATTTGCGACCACCTAGAGGGGTGGGATAGGGAGGGTGGGAGGGAGACACAAGAGGGAGGGGATATGGGGATATATGTACATATAGCTGATTCACTTTGTTATACAGCAGAAACTAACACATTGTAAATCAATTATACTCCAATAAAGATTAAAAAAATGAGACTCTGCACATTTTAAAAAATTGTTATATTTCAAGATGAAATATGACAACTATGAAAAATATGGAACAATATTATTCCATCATTACAAACTAACAACCCACCAAAGAGATTTTACATTTCTTAAATAATACATTTGAATATTGCCATGAAAAAAAAAAAAGAAAAAGAAAAAGACTTGGTGAAATTTTGAGGATGTAGTCTAAAAATCATTTTCTTCTAAATGATCTCTAATATTTTGTATAGTTATTACCTTATCTTGTGAGTGAAGAAGACAAAGGACATCAGCATAATTAAATCCTTCATTTTCTTGTAATTCATTCTGTAACTGATCATTCCTTAGGACAATACATGCCAAGGAAAATGCCACTTCAACCTAAAAATGTGATTTTCAAAAATTATTTTTCACTCATGGTTTATCAAATGACATATTTCATTATACAAATATTTATATAGGATATACCAATCAAAGATACCATAAAATCCATTAATTCCATCTCTCTGACTAGTATTTAGAGAGTGGCATTTACAACTTCTGGAGAAATGTCCCTTATAATTTTTAACAGCTGAGAAAATACCCTTCTGTGTGTTGCACAATCACAAAGCTTCATTTGAGGGCATAGCGGGAGGCAACAAGGGCCTGCAAGACATGTGAAGAAGTTTCTCTTAAGTGCATAGTTGCATTCCTTCTACATCTAAAAAAGGTTTTTTAATTTCCTAGCATGAATTATAAAGCTGTTCTGAACTGCTTGTTAGCTACTGACCATTGAGTTGTAACGCTTTAATAGAATGCCTTCAATTGAAGCAAAACACTGAGGAAGCTTTCCTCTTCTAGTTCTGGAGTCATTTAAGGAGGTTGCTAATGAACCTTGTTTATTATTGGGCTCAGTAGGCAAATTTTTTAAGTGCTACACCATGCATTTCTATTAAAAGTGTGAATTTGAAAAGCATGATTATTATTGAAAAATTACTACAGAATCTTACTTGAGGAAAAGTATTAAAATGTATTTATGTTTTGTTTTAACAAGTTTAAGAATGCAGTGATAATGTATACTGAAATACAGATAGATGCAGTTGAAGTAAACTGGCCATGAAAATGTACATTTTAAAATAAAAATGTATTTTTATGTGTCATTTTCCTTCATTTTGTGAAATTTATTTGTACTTTAAAAGTCGTTGCAGTTTTTACATATAATTCAAGCCAAAAAATTGCTAGCATATGCCTTTTTTTGTTTCCCTAATCAACTCCTGTAATGAAATAATCTCTTTCACAGCAAGAAAAGCCAGATAACTTATGACATCTTTTCTGATAATAAACACATTCCTTAAAAGAAACAACGCTATGTTTACTTATATATTTCCCTCCTATGTTATTTTTCTTTTCTCACTTCCAGCAAAGCACATACCAAATTTTGTAGAGAAAATATATTTCTTGTCCTTATAATTTCTGTCTGGCCAAGTATAGATGTCCTGAATTTCTAAAACCTTGGTAAAGGATTTGAATAGATGTGAATGTCATTTTATTAAAGGCATTTTACTAGAAGTAAATGGAAGAGTGAATGACTCCTCAACAACTCATAGTAATACCTAGCAGTGTCCACCCTTGAGATAACTATTGCTGCCAGACAACACAGACTGCTTTGTAGACGGCAGGGCTGTATTGATGGTGTGGCACTGACAGGATTCACTTATATTTGAGAAATTTTGCTACATAAATCACACATCCTCATTATCCCCACCCAGTTTTAGCAACCAGTATCTGAGGAAGTAGGGAAGAAATCCTATGAATAATCAAATATCTGAGGAATAAAACTTCTTTGATGAGTAAGGACATGAGACTTTCTTATTATATTTGAAGAAACCATATTTTAATAAAATTTAATGGTATCTTTGCTACTATCTTTGTAGTAACTTTTTTGTTTAAACTTCTAAGATTTTGTTTAAAAGGTTAAATATTTTTATTAAACTTGTGAGCTTGCCTAAAGATACAAATTATTCTTAAAAAGTCATTTATGTTAATTTTTACTATATCACACACAAAAAATCTTATATATACCTTAATATTAGGAGAGGGGTGATTTCTCAATAGTTGGATAAGTACTGGAAAGGCATTTTCTTCTACAAGCAATTGTTGACTAATGGGATTGCTTGTATGGGCGACACCTGTAAGAATCCACAACTCCATGAGATAATATTTTTTCCATCTTGAAAATGGTAAAGTCAAACATAGCTCAACATATTTGGTTGATAATGTGTCCTAGCGTAATATGGTTGGTAAATTACAAAAGGAAATGCTATATTGACACTATTTTACCTTAATTAATTTTTTAAAAGGCAAACTGGATAAACATGGAAAATTTACTGTTAGAAGTGTAGATGGTTTTCTAATAGTCAAAAGAACAAAGAAATTAGAGGTGCTGGACTATCAGGGAATAATAATGAAATAGCTATCATTTATTAAAAAATTATTATGTACAAGGTACTTCAGCTTATAGTGGCTACTGTTTTCCATAAAAAGTTTGTTTTTATAAAAGTAACTCGAGTAATCACCTGGTTAAATTTCTGGATTCCTTAAATACACATACTAAAAAGATAATCTTACTTCTTCTTTTAAACATACTACTTTAAATTGCAGGTCTAATCTCAATGAAGAAACTCAAATCATCTCTAGTGGACATGCACAAACAATTTAAATTTTGTTCTTTTGCCAATAAATGTCACAACACATATGCAGTGGGTTTACATACTTAAATATAAATACAAGATTGGGCTCCTTTATGAACAATGAAGAGAAACCACCTACTTATTATGACCTGGGGAAGTTTGAAGGGACTAAGGGAAATATTATAGAAGGAGCAAAGAATACTTTGGTTTCCTTGTCCCCTACTCCCCCCACACTGGCCA
Organism: Mesoplodon densirostris; assembly: GCF_025265405.1. NCBI lineage: Eukaryota > Metazoa > Chordata > Mammalia > Artiodactyla > Ziphiidae > Mesoplodon > Mesoplodon densirostris. Next base: position 46,713,309 of record NC_082668.1, read on the forward strand.
CCAGGGGATGTACACAAACACTAATTACATGAATATTCTTCATTCAACCGACAGGTATTAAATGCCTGGTACACCAGGCACTGAGGTAATAGGTAGGGCTAAAAGAAGGAATTAGATTCTCTACCCTCAAGGAGTTTATATTTTATAGGGTGAGCAACTATTTAAATATATGATTTCAGTACCATGCAATAAGTGCTTTGACAGAGGTTAGAAAAGTACAGTTGAAGCACAGAAGAGATATTGCTCACTTCAGAGTAGGTGGCAAAGGAGTAGGTAGGGAGATTTCAAGGGGTGAAGATGCTGGAGGTTGGTTTCAAAAAAATTACTATTTTTAATAATGATGATTATAATGATGATGGTGGTGTTATAAGATGAACACCCTCAAATCTCTGACTGAATCTTCACATGTTAATAATGGAATGGAACTCAAAAATTAAGTTGGGAAAAGAATCACTACAAGCAGTAGGCTGAACAATTCTCAGAGCTCACACTTGTCTAGGGATGGTTTGTGTTCCTACTGGCCAGAGTGTAGATACCTCATAATACACGGGACTACACAAAGAGATTGAGTCCTCTGAAAGGAATCATCTCAAAAGCACAGGGTTAAGTTAGTTCCAAAGTAAAGGCTGCTCTAGACTTGTCCTAGGAAAGGTTAAAAGCTAGGTGCAAAAGGATCAATTTGATCCCAAGTAAAATAACTGCATGCCAGAATAAAGCCTAACTCTCCTTAAAGGAAAACAATAAGATCCAGCATATATCAATTTAAAACTCACAATGCCCAGCATTCAATCAAAATTTCTTATGCATGATTTTAAAATATGAAATACCTAAGGTAAAACTGGCAAAAAATGTGCAAGAGTTGTACATTGGCAACTATAAAACATTGCTGGGAGATATTAAAGAAGGCCCAATTAATGGAGAAATATACCGTGTTTATGGATTAAAAAACGTGATATCAATGGGATGCATGTTCTCCCCAAATTTACTTATAGATTCCATGCAATTCCAATCAAAATAACAGAAGGATCTTCTTTAGAAATTGGCAGGTTAATTTTTTAAACTATATGGAAATACAAGGGACCTGAAACAGCCAAAACAGCTTTGAAAAACAATAGCAAGGTCGAAGCACTTAATGCTATCTGCTTTCAAGATTTACAGTAAGTCTACAGTAATTAAGACAGTGAGTACAACATAAAGATAGACAAATAGTTAAATAGAACTGAATAAAAAGTCAAGAAATAGACCCACAAATATCTTGTCAATTGATTTTTGACAAAAGTGCCTAGCTAATTCAATGGAGGAAAAGATAATATTTCCAATAAATGATGCTGAAGCAGTTGGGCAGCCATATGTGAGAAAATGAATCTCAGCCAACTCAAAATGTATCATACATCAAAATATAGAGGAAAACAGAAAAACTTTATGATCTTGGGTTTAGCAGAGAGTTCTTAAAGAGGACACAAAACCTACAAACTGAACAATTTTTAAATCAATGAACTGGACTTCATCAAAATTTAAAACTTCACCTCTTCAAAAGACCCTGTTACAAAAATGGAAAGATACCACAGACTGGAAGAAAATTTATGCAAAACATGCATCTAACGACAACAAAAAAAGAGCTGTATCTAGAATTTATAAAGAATGCTTAAAACTCAAGACAACACAATGTAAAAAATGGGCAAAATATTTGAACAGACACTTTAGCAAAGAAGATATACAAATGACAAATAAACACATGAAACGATGCTCTACATCATTAGTCATTAAGAAAATGCTAATTAAAACCACAATAAGATTTACTACATATCCACTACAATAATAAAATTACCATACTAAATGTTGATGAGGATGTGAAGCTACTGGAACTCACACACAGCTAGTAGAAGTGCAAAGTGGTAAAAGTGCAAAGTGGTAACACTACTTTGAAAATCAATCTGGCAGTTTCTTTAAAAGTTAAACATACACCTACCATATGACCCAGCAATCCTACTTCTAGATATTTACCCACGAGAAATGAAAACGTGTCTATACCAAAACTTGAACACAAATGTTCGTTAACAGTTTTATTTACAATATAGCAAGAAACAGGAAACAATCCAAATGTCCATCAATGGGAGCATGGGTAAACAAATCATAATATATCCATAAGCATTAGGGTTTTCCAAAGAAAGAGAACCAACGGGATATATATGTATGTATGTATGTATGTATATCATAAGGCATAAAATTAACCATCACACCATACAATGGAATACTACTCAGCATTGAAAGAGAAGTATTTTATTGATATTTGATACAATAATATGGATGAATGTCAAAATAATCATGCTGAGTGAAAGAAGCAAGAAAAAAGTACACATGTATAATTCCATTTACATAAAATTCTAGAAAATGCAAGCTAATCTATAGTGATAGAAAATAAATCAGTGGTAGAGATCATTTAATGTCAAATTTTAAAAGTAATTTTGTGCTGTTAGGATCCATGCCATGAATTCAAATCAGCACATTATTTTTTAAAGAAAAAAATCAGAAGCTTATGTTTTAATATGTAAAATACACTAAAGCCATTCTCAGATCATAAGAAAAAAAAAACAGATCAGTGGTTATCTGGGGATGGGGTGAAAAGAGGGAGGAATTAGGAAGGAAGGGACAATGAAGCATTTGGAGGTGATGATTATATTCACTTACTTGACTGTGCTGATGGTGTCAGTGCTGAATACATATGTCAAAACTCATCAAACTGTACACTCTAAATAATGTATTTAATATTTTATTCTATTTATTTTATTTAAATATCTTCTTATATGTAAATTGTATTTCAATAGCACTTTTAAAAAACACTCACATTTTAAAAGCTCTAGGTGTGCAAAGAAGCAGGAAAATATGATTGATTCATAATCAAGAAAAAAATCAGCCAATAGCAAGAGACCCAGAAATAACGGATATGCTGGAACTAGTTACAGGGATGTTAAAACAGCTATTTTAAATATGTTCTATATGTTCAAGGGTATAGAAGAAAACATGAACATGATGAAGAAGAAAAAGGAAGGGGTATGTGTGTGTGAAGAGTCTAAGCTGGTGAGTTTGAAAGCAAGAGTCTTTTTCTGTAGTTCTTGTCTGTGGCAAGAACTTGTCTATGGCAAATGCGGACAGCTTTGAAGTAAACTAATGAGAAGAAACTGAAAACACACACGTATATCAGTTATCTTTGTATTTGTGTTATCATTTACTAGAATTTTAGAAATAATTTATACCAGAGACTCTGGCTAAAACAACAACAACAACAAAATTATCTTGCCTGACTTGATTGCCTGAAAGCAGTTAGTGAATTTCAGTAAAGTAGCTTTTCTAAGAAAAAAGGAAAAAAAAAAATTTTGAAACCAAGTCCTATGTTCTTCAGCTAGAATTTTTTTTTTTTTTTTCTGGAAACACAATGGACTAGAAATAAAGTTTTAGGGTTTTTTTCTCTTGCCTACAGGAAGCAGTCTCAGTCACTGCCATACGTTCATGCAGGTCAGCAAAGAGCCTGATTTTTTATTTTTGGTAAGTCAATCACCAACAATTCCACATTTTTCAGATATCCCAAAAGGTTAATTCCTCTGCAAAGAAAGGAACAACTAGACCTAGTGGCCACTATGTAAACAAAGAATCATTACGGAAAGAGACTGGGATCGAAAAATGTGCCACAGCATTAGAAACACTTCTATATCTTTAAAAACATATAGTTCCTGAGATTCAAAATAAGAAATATTTTCTCTTTACTTAAAAAAGGAGATCGCTTTAAGTCAAAATAGCCAAGGCTCATGGTCCTCATTTTTCATTCTAACCAGAACTCAAGAGCAAGACTGATACAATATGCTTAACTACACCACTTTTACTCATTAAGGTCTTGGAGAAATAAAAACATTATAATAACAGATTAAATATGGTTAAGGGCTGCAACAGTAGGGATAGAGAGGAAGAGAAGTATTTACTGATATTTTTAAAACTGAGAATAAACGTACAAACCAATACAGATGGATCCCACTGCTTTGATGACACTCAGAAGTGTTCCTTCAGCTATTTTACTAATCCTTAGTAAGTGAACCAGTGGTGCAATTCCATTCCCTTCACATATTTGATTTTGGTGTATCCTGCTGTCCTTACTTAGTGCTATGACTGCTTCACCTCCTGGCAACAAAAAGCAAGAAACATGTGTGATATTCCAATGTCCGGTTCTATATTGTACAGATTTATGCATAGAAAATAACTTACCAACATACTGCATTTTAGCTGATGGTGATAAAAGCATATTTATTATAAAGTTGTATCCAATCTCTTCTGCCATATACTTTTGTTGTTTTAGTGTTTGTCCTGCCAAAGCCCAAAGTGCTACAGCTCCTTGTTCCTTAACATCTATTTGAAACGCCTATTTAAAAAAAGTATTCTATTCAGTCATTGAGGATTTATTGAATACCGTAGGAATGTTTGTTTGATAAAATGTTTATTCTAGAATTGGTTTTAGTTTTCTTTTCACTTAACTAAATTCAATATTGAATGCTTTATCTAAGAAAAATGAAAAGGAATCATAAAATTCCTACCTTGAGGAGTTTTAAAAGATATTTACTTAGTGATTTTTCCAGAAATGCTCTCTGTATAGCAGGGTTGTAACTTGCCAGTGCTTCCACAGCCATTGCACCCTTCACTTGAACACCAAGTTGTTTTCCTATAAAAAGGGCCACCAGAGGAGGAATGGCTCCTTCCATAGCCATAGCATCCTGAACTTCCTTATTGTCACGTGCAACCTCAGCAATTGTGACAGAAGATACAGCTGTCAACACATCTTCAAATGAATTCAAGAACCAGTTAAATAAATCTTTTTAAAAAGAACATAAAAATGCAGCATATATCACTAGTTTCCCATATTTGAAAATCAAATTTATAGAGTTTAGAAAATTTAGAAAATAAAGAAAAATAGAAAAAATAAAACTGTCCAGACTTTCACCACCCAAGCACAAACATTTCACTAAGTCTCATCCACTACTTTTATAAATATATATAATATATAAATATAGGTAACTTTAGTGTTACAGACATATTTAATATAGTTGTACTGTAAACACAGTATCCTGCATTTTAATTTACCATAAAAATTTTCCCATTCTTTATGAACATCAGTGTCTCCTAAATATTCCATTAATGGGTGTATCACATTTCCTTAAACATTTGCATTTTAAAAAATAATGTGTTGTTTCCAACTTTTCACTGTTTTAAACAATGCTTAGGAGAAATCTTGGCACAATTCCTTCCTGTTTGTATTTTTTTCCCTTAGTATAAGAGTCCTAGGAGCTATTGGAATAACTTAATACATTTGCAGTAAATTTATTTTCTTTTTTTTCCCTTTTTCTTTTTTTTTAATTGAAGTATAGTTGACATACAATATTATGTTAGTTTCAGGTGTACAGCAGAGTTATTTGATATTTAAATACATTATGAAATGATCAACTCAAAAAGTAACCATCTATTCCCATACAATGTTATTTCAATATTACTGACCATATTTCTTATGCTGTATATTACATCCTTGTGACTTATTTTATAACTGTAAGTTCGTACTTCTTAATCCCCTTCACTTATTTCGCACAGCCCCCAAACTCCCTTTGCCTCTGGCAATCACCAGTTTGTTCTCTGCATCTATGAGTCTGTTTTTGTTTTGTTTGTTCATTTGTTTTGGTTTTTAGATTCCACACATAAGTAATATGATATTTGTCTTTGTCTGACTTATGTCACTTAGCGTAATACCCTCTAGTTCCATCCATATTGTTGCAAATGGCAAGATTTCATTCTTTTTTATGGCTGTAAATATTCCATTGTGTGTATATACAACATCTTTATTCATTCATCTATCAGTAGGCACTTAGGTTGCTTCGATATCTTGACTATTGTTAATAATGCTAATTGAAAATAGGGGTGCTTTTATCTTTTTGAACTAGTGTTTAAGTTTTTCTTGGGTAAACATCTAGAAGTGGAATTGCTGGATCATTTGGTAGTTCTATTTTTAATTTTTTGAGAAATCTCCACACTGTTCTCCATAGTGGCTGCACCAATTTACATTCCCACCAACAGTGCTAGAGGGTTCTTTCTTCTCCACACCCTCAGCAACACTTGTTATTTGCTATCTTTTTGATGATAGCCCTTTGGAGAGGTGTGAATGATATCTCATTGTGGTTTTGATTTGCATTTCCCTGGTGATTAGTGATGTTGAGCATCTTTTCATATGTCTCTTGGCCATCTGTACATCTTCTTTGGAAAAATGTCTATTCAGGTTCCCTGCCCATTTTTTAATTGGATTGTTAGGTTTTTTTTTTTTTTTTTTGTAATGTTGAGTCATTTGAGTTCTTTATATATGTTGGATATTAAGCTCTTATCAGATATATTGTTTGCAAATATTTTATCCAATCAGTAGGTTGTTTTCTCATTTTGTTGATGGTTTCCTTTGCTATGCAAAGCTTTTTAGTTTGATTTAGTCCCATTTGTTTATTTTTGGTTTTGTCTCACTTGTCTGAGGAGAAATATTCAAAAAATATTGCTAAGATCAATGTCAAAGAGCATACTGCCTGTTTTCTTCTAGAAGTTTTAAAATTTCAGGTCTTACATTTAAGTCTTTAATCCATTTCAAGTTTATTTTTGTATACAGTGTAAGAAAGTGTCCAGTTTGATTCTTCTGCATGAAGTTGTCCAGTTTTCCCAACAGCATTTATTGAAGAGATTATCTTTTCCCCATTGTATATTCTTTCCTCCTTTGTCACAGATTAATTGACCATATAAGCATGGGTTTATTTCTGGGCTCTCTTTTTGTTCCATTGATTTATGTGGCTCTTTCTGTGCCAGCATGATACTGTTTTGATTACTATAGCTTTGTAGTATAGTTTGAAATCAGGGAGTGTGATACCTCCCGCTCTGTTCTTCTTTCTCAAGATTGCTTTGGCTATTTGGTTCTGTTGTGGTTCCATACAAATTTTAGGATCATTTGTTCTAGCTCTGTGAAAAACGCCATTGGTATTTTATTAAGGATTTAATTGAATCTGTAGACTACCCTGGGTTGTATGGCCATTTTAACAACATTAATTCTTTCAGTCCATGATCTTGGTATATATTTCCATTTATTTGTGTCAACTTCAATTTCTTTCATCAGTGTCTTACAGTTTTTAGAATACAGGTCTCTCACCTCCTTGGTTAAATTTATTCCTAGATATTTTATTATTTTTGATGGAATTGTAAATGGGATTGTTTTCTTAATTTCTCTTTCTGATAGATTGTTATTAGTGTACAGAAACACAATGGATTTCTGTATATTAATTTTGTATCCTGCAAATTTACTGAATTCATTTATTAGTTCTAATAGTTTTTTGGTGGCCTCTTTAGGGTTTTCTATATATAGTATAATTTCACCTGCAAACAGTGACAATCTTACTTTTATCTTTCCAATTTAGAGTCTCTTTATTTATTTTATTTTCTGATTGCTGTGGCTAGAACTTCCACTACTAGTTGAATAAAAGTGACAAGAGTGGGCACCCTTGTCATATTCCTGATCTTAGAGGAAATGTTTTCAACTTTTCACTGTTGAGTATGATATTAGCTGTGATTTTGTCATATATGGCCTTTATTACATTGATGTATATTCACTCTATACCCACTTTGAGAGTTTTTATTATAAATGGATGTTGAATTTTGTCAGAAGCTTTTTGTGCATCTATTGAGATGATAGAATTTTTATCCTTGGTTTGTTAATGTGGTATATCACACTGGTTAATTTGTGGACATTGAACCATCCCTGGGATAAATGCCACTTGAACATGTATGATCCTTTTAATGTATTGTTGAATTTAATTTGCTAATATTTTGTTGAGGATTTTTGCATCCATGTTCATCAGGGATATTGGCATGTAATTTTCTCTTTTTTTGTAGTTTCTTTGGTTTTGGCATCTGGGTAATGGTGGCCTCACAGAAGGAGTTTGGAAGTGTTCCTTTCTCTTCAGTTTTTTGGAATAGTTTGAAAAGGCTAGGTATTAACTCTTCTACAAATGTTTGATAGAATTCAGCTGTGAAGGGACTTCCCTGATGGCACAGTGGATAAGAATCAGCCTGCCAATGCAAGGGACACGGGTTTGATCCCTGGTCTGGGAAGATCCCACATGCCACGGAGCAACTAAGTCCATGCACCACAACTTCTGAGCCTGCGCTCTAGAGCCTGCGAGCCACAACTACTGAGCCCACGTGCTGCAACTACTGAAGCCTGTGCACCTAGAGCCCATGTTCCGCAACAAGAGAAGCTACCGCAATGAGAAGGCTGTGCACCGTAACGAAGAGTAGCCCCTGCTCACCGCAACTAGAGAAAGCCTGCACACGGCAACGAAGACCCAGTGCAGCCAAAAAATGAAATAATATAAAATTCAGAGAAAAGTTGCAAAAATAAGTCAGAGAACTCTCCAAAGATTTGGCAACAATTGATTTTTGCCCAAACCAATCTTTACTATGATGTTTGCAAAATGTTAATTTTCCAAATCTACTGCTCCCTTCATACTTATCAGTTGCATTCTACTGTAAAGAAGAGCTCTCCCTACTTCTCTATTTATTTATTTCCTTGTTTATCCACTTATCATCAAGATGGGCTCTTGGATTTTTATTCAATGAGTTATAATCCATTAATTTCATTATTTGTATTGATTCTCTGTCCAAGGTTTGGCAATTGTCCAAGATTGTCCAACCTGAAGGGCCAGTGGGAGTTCCTTCAAGTTGACCCCTGTGTCCTTTAGATACACCTCCATTTGCGGGGGGGCATTTTCTTACTTTCTGCCACAATATGATGTTTTGGACTTACCATGTACCTGCTCTGCCCCAGCCCCGGAAGCTCTGGTTTCTTTTAATGAGGAATGGTATTTAGAAATAAAGATTTGGGTACTAGGTATGTTCATTGCTACTGAAGTGTCATTGCTACTAGACTCTTTTAGAAGACAAGGCTAGGAAAATATATATATTTCCAAATTTCCAATTCCAGCCCAACCCCACAGGATTCTTTATTGTCTTTCCACATTCTGTATATTTCTTTTCACAGTGAGAACCCAATAATATTAACACTTTATTCATTTGGTCAGTCCTACAATACTTATAACACAGGCTCAGAGCTGTTACACCCATATCACTATGAAATACAAATCCACTAAGAAGAATTCAAGGTATGTTTTTTTCTCCCCTAGACTGAAGCTGTATAGTAAAGCACTGTGCTCAAAAGTTACTTTAAAAAGCTACTTTAAAATTAAAAAAACATTACCTGTGTTCATTTTTTTCTTTTTAATCTAGCTACATAATTCATTTGAAATATAATGGGGTTCATTTGTTTTTGTTTGTATTCAATTTTAGATTCCCCCTTCTGTCTTGTAGATTTAATGTAGGTTTTTTTTTAATGTGAAGACATCAATATGTTTCCAGAAGTTAAAACTGTACAAAAAGGTGTTTTTAAATTCAAGCAACCAGACTCTCTAAATTTAGCATTTGTTCTTTCATAGACTTTCTATTCGGGTTAATTGTTTGTCTATTAAGGCCTTATTGTTCATATCAATTTACATACTCACTTTATGTCAAATATATTAACTTTTTTGTTATGAATATTTTTATCATTCAATCACTTATATATTCAGCAAATATTTTATTGAGTGGCTACTAGGAGTGACCTAGGTACTGGGAAACCATGATGAACCAACAAAACAAAGTCCTTAGCCTTGTGGAGCAAGCTCAAAGGCCAGAAGTATGAAATAGCAATAAGTTCAATATTAATTGAGAATAAAATAAAAGAGGAAGGGAGTGACAGGAAATAACAGGAAGGTTATTTCCTTTTCAAGTTGGAAGTTTAGAAGGGCTGATAGGCTGTGCTAAAACTTTGGACTTTATCATAGGTGACAAAGAGCCACTGAATAATTTAAAGGAAAGGAAAGATATAATCAATTTTGTATTTTAGATAGATCACTCTAGTAACACTTGGAATGTTTTTCAGCTAATAAGGTAATAAAATTAAGAGAGTGTGAAGGGAACCATTCTTTCTCTTGCCCCATATTGCTGCATCAGTCCAAAAAGCAGAAATTCCTACTCTCATCTCCCACTCAGGAATGTTACTCATTCCTCCCATAAAATAATGAGTCATTGCAAATGCATGGCTTAGGTTCCTTTTGGTGCTATCTTTTTGCTGTTTTCTCAAAGCAAGCTTTCCAGCTGTTACTGAAGTTTTGATCTCCATTACATTCTTGTGTCTATTTATCAATTGCATCCAAATTCTAAAGGGAGAGGGCTGTCTTTATTTACACCTCAATAATCCAGACTAGCTCTGAAGCTCAGAGGAGAGGCCAGGGATTTCGATAGAGAACTGGGAAGAATAGATTATGAATGTAATGAAGTTACTAAGAGTAAATAAAATTGCTTAAGAAGGGTGTGCTGTGTAAAAAAAAGCTGCAGACCAAGAACAGAAGCTTGAGGAACTCCAACATTAAGAGTTGGGTGAAAGAAGCCTAATGATGGAGGTGTTTTGGGTTTTTTTTCTATCTAAAACCCTTTCTGAATTCCAAAGTTCCAGATTTTAGAAGATAATGAGCACATACTACACATTACATAACATCCCAGAGAATCTGGAGAAAACATATTTCTGCAGTGAAATGTATAAATAATCATTTTCAGAAGGATGAGGTTACTCTTTAAATTTTGCTCAGATAGTTTGGAGTTGAAAATCATTTCATATACTTTCTGCTACATATTTGAATTTCCATGGTGGTGTTGTGATATTATATAAACCTTTGTTAATAACACAGAACAGGACAATTGCATGCATTAGAAAAGATGAAATAAGAAGCACTATAGGAATGAAAACATGTATGCACGTACATACATATGGGGAAGAGTAGGAAACAAACAGCTAAAGACGGTAAAGCAAAGACCTCAAACAAACCAAACTCAGCAAAGGTTGAGGAACCCCTTGGAGATAGGGTTAAGGAGGTGTTAACAAGTCCATAGTCTTAAGAAACTGCATATGAATCTACTTTGGGACCATTTTACCTTAATGCATGAAATCTTAGAGTGGTTCAGAATAGTTAAGAGGATATTGGAATTAATAAAACTCTTTTGTAATCCCCTAAAACTTAATAGCACAGCTAATATACAGGGGAATCATTTGTTAAAGCACTAAAATTAGAAGTGTAGAATTTACAAATAATAAATGGGGAGAAAAACAATTAAAATCTCTTCAAAAGTATTTATCTTCCTTGGAGTGAAGAGATAGTATAGATTACAATATAGGATGTTCCTTTTATTTAGGTTTCAGATGAGGCAAGAGCCCAAAAAAGACATGATTTTGGTGATTCATTTCTATAGCTTTCTTTTAGGAATTCATTTATTATTTATCCAAATTGCCTCTATAATTTGTGCTTTGTTCAAGCATCTAGGGTTGGGAGGATGAAAAAGGATAGGGAAAACCTATTCCCTGACTTTAGGAATTTTTAATGAAGGAAAAGGACTTTCAAATGATTTCACTACATGATAGAGGTCCTTAGAAGATGATAATTGCTTAAATTTGAAGTTCTAAAGTAAAAGAAAGCCTTCTGCAACAATCCCCTTATCCATAACCGTGTCTTACATTTTAGCCAACATATTTATTCTGTATTCATTCTTAGAGGACTAGAATAGAAAGATAGATGATAAACTGAGCAGGAAGAAAAACATACAACCTTTCCCCCAATTTTTTATTCCCCCAAATGTGGGGAAAACCATAGATTTGAAGTTTATGTGCATGCTCACTGGAATGAGAAAATTCTTACAGAATCTAAGAGACCATTTGCAGTAGCTGCAGAAACTGCCTCATAGCTTCTGGTGTTCCTGGTGTTTATAGGCACTTCAGAGTTTGATAATTAACCTAATGATCTGATGACCTTGAATTTTGATATCAAATATCTAACAGCAAATCTGAAGTCCTTCTTGTAACTTGAAAAATAGCTTCCAATGATCAATGTGTGTCTTATTCACACAAGCAGACATCTACTTGAGTCCCTGGGCATATTAACTACATTATTTTCATTACTCATGCCAATATTTCCATTTATAAAAATATCTAGTTCAACATTTAAAAAATTATGGCTTTGAGAGTCAATTCCTTTTATAAATCCAGCAGTTTAAGTGTTTCAGAAGTTAGGTTATGTTACATATGTCTAGATCCATCCTAAGATAAATCCAGGACATCTATCATAAAGGACAAGTCCAAACATGTATTTGCTTCACTTAATAGAGCTGGTCACTTTAAAATATATAGAACTAAAGACTTACCTGAATCAGAACTCAGAAATGTGATAAGATATGGGATGCCTTTATGGTCTCTCACTGCTCTTTGATTGTTTTTGTTTCCCATACATAATACCCGTAGACAGTTCATTACATTTACTAGCACGCTTTCTACGTCTAAGTTCAAAAGATTTAACAGAGCTGGAATTCCATTCTAAAAATAAACAAAAAGATTTAATTATAATTGAATTTATTTAAGATGTATGCTTTATCTTTATTTAGAAACACAAGTCTATAATCTTTCTTGCTATAAATATCTGCTTATTTAGGAGAGAACAACTGCCCATAAACAAATGTGTCTACGGATATGACACATTAAATTACAGTTATTACAACTTTGAGCATATCTTATGCTTCAATATTAAGGAAAGTATTCTATAAGTATATTTTCTGTCTCCCTCCCTCCCTTCCTTCCTTCCTTCTTTCCTTCCTCCCTTCCTTCCTTTCTTTCTGTGCCGTACCACATGGCATGTGGGATCTTTGTTCACCGACCAGGGATCAAACCCATGCCCCCTGCATTGGAAGTGCAGAGTCTTAACCACTGGACCGCCAGGGAAGTCTCTATAAATATATTTTCAAATAGTCTCCTCTATACCAAAATAATTTGAGGCTGCAAGTTCACTGTAACATTTAAGTACCTAAAAGTGAAACAACTAAGTAATACCAATTGAATACAGTGCCCATTTGGAAATATTTGCTATTGTATACATTGCACTGGTAATTGGTAATTATATTTATGCAACACAAAATATTATTTTTAAATGTTAATATAGTTTCTTAATTTTAAGTGGAGTAAAGATGGCATTTCTCCCTACTAACAGAATTAATGAAAGGATATTAAAGAAGATAAGAAACAGAAATGTAACATCATTTTCTATAAAGCTAGGAGACATCAGTAATGTTGAACCATAATAAATGTTTACGAGTAGCCAACAGGGATGTGCAAGATCTCCCATGGCCACTGGCTACAGGAAATACTGGCAGAACATAGTTTTCCAAAGTAAGTGGCTCTACCTTAAGGGGCAGGAAAACACACACACACACACCATACACACCACACACACACACACACACACACACACACACACACTTCCTTGTCTGGAACAATAGGAATGGGTATGGAGGATGGCAGCAGGATCTTTCCTGGACCAATTTGTCCTAAAGTTTCAAAAATTAAGGAGGGCAAGGACGAATAAAGAATGATACCAATAAGAGGTTTGGAACAAGTAGTCTTATTGGTGAGATAAAAAGGAGGAGATAGACTTTTGCATTGTGGAGGAAATAGAATCCACATTATGAGTACTATGCAACAGTCTCTGCTGGCTAAGGGAAAGTGAAGCTGAAAGGACCCATGCATACAACCCTGTAGCATATGTCATATTCTTGCTAGCCTAGAACATGGATCTGGGCCCGTTTCCACATGTATTTCCTGCAAATAGCTAGACCAGAAAGAACTTATCTAATTCAAAGTGAGTAATGTTCAAAAAGGAAGTAGAACAGGATCTGTCCAAATATAAGAGAAAAAAATAGGAAAAACTTATGACAGATAATGCTTGTAAGAAAAATATGCCACAAAGTAGATGAAAAACGTTAACTGAAAATGGTATATTGTTATCAATGAAAAAAATTAATTAGGCAATCACCTCTATAAAACAAGGGTGCACAGGAGAGATATCAGTGCTCAGGGAAGATTTTTTGAGACAGGGAGAGGTGAAACAAGAGCTGGAAAAGCTCAGGAAAGATGTGGAAAAATATAAAAGCCAAACTGTAATCTACACAAAAATAAACAAGGCCAGAAAACATAGCAAGACACAAGGAGGATAGGATTGAGGGGGAAAAAATGAAATAAAACAGTGAGTGGAAAAGGACTAGAGAGAAAATGATAGCTGTATAAAACTGGAAAAGGTGATATAATACACAAATAATTGGTATTCCCAAAGAAAAGTGTAGTTAAGATTTAATTAATTAATTAAATTTAATTCAGTGATCAATAAATTCAACAGTCAACTTTTGACTTTCATCTTACAACAGCCTTTGACGCTATTGATATTCTTCTCCTCTTTGAACACGTTCCCCATTTGGCTGATAGGACAACAGATTCCTCAGGTTTCCTCCTACCTCAGTGGCCATTCCTTCTTAGTCTCCTTTGAGGTCCCTCCAGATCTTTCAGCTTTCCCACAGCTCCTGGTGACTCAGCTTTCAGAAAAATAATACAGAATCTGACTACTTCTCACCATTTCCACTATTACCACCCTGGTTCAAGACACCACTGTCACCTGGATTACCAAAATAGCTTCTTAATTAATCTTGCTGCATCCACCCTTGCCCACCTGTTTCAACACAGAAGGTAGAGTGATATAAATCTCTTCATGGAACTGCCCAGAACAAAATTATTCAATGGCTTAACATACTCAGAGTATTACTCTAAGCCAGGGTGTCTAACAATTATCCACATGGCCCTACATGATGTGGTCCACGATTACCCAGCTAAGGTGTCTCCTATTTCTCTTTCTTCAGCTACTTTTGCTTACTTGCTATTCCTTGAATATGCCAGGCATACTCTCACTTCATTTACTTTGCATTTGTTTCCTCTGCTTAGAATGCTCTTCCCAACAGAAAAACATGGCACACTTCCTCATCTATTTTAGGTTTGTACTCAAATGCCAACTTCTTTTTTTAAATTTATTTTATTGAAGTATAGTTGATTTACAATGTTTTGTTAATTTCTGCTGTATAGCACAGTGATTCAGTTACACACACACACACACATATACATTTTTTTGGTATTCTTTTCCATTATAGTTTATCACAGGATATTGAATATAGTTTCCTGTGCTATACAGTAGGACCTTGGTATTTATCCATCCTATATATAATAGTTTACATCTGCTAATCCCAACCTCCCAATCCAACCCTCCCCCACCCCCTCCCCCTTTCAAATGCCAGCTTCTTAGTGAAGTATTTTTTGCCAAGCTCCCCCCTTCCCTTTCCCTGCTTTATTTTCCTCCTTAACATCTCTTCTCATTGAATATACTATATTTGGTTTATTTTCTTTATTGTCTTGTTACCCCCAACTGGAATAAAAACTCCATGAAGGCTGGGATTTTGTCTATTTTGTTCACTGCTATAACCCTAACATCTAGAAGTGTATTTCCATATAATAAACTCTCAAAAAGTACTTGTTTATGAATTTACTGAAAGAATAATACAGAAAAAGTGTTTAAAGACATGAATTCAAGAAAACATTTTGAAAATAAAAGAAGATGAATGTACATGTTGAAAAGTCACACCAAGCCCCAGGAAAAATAGGTAACTAACACTGATGTGTAAGTCCTGGAATTTAAAGATAAAGAAAAAAAGAGGAAGAAAACACTGCTCATACAGTAGATTTTTAGAAAACCAAAAATAATAACAAAATATGCCAAAACTAAGAGTAAACATCACATCAATAAATGTAAATGAGCTATATTCAATAAAAAGTGAATGACAAAGCAAACGTAAATATATTGCATACAAGGGACACACTTATCATAACTCTGGGTGATCAGCTTCTAAAGTGAGGTCTAAATGAATAAGACTAACTGACTAACTCTAGTTGTGGGCCTGGGGGGAGGGGGAAAGTTCTAATATATTTTCCAAATGATTGATAACAAAACAACCAGCAAGAAGTAAAATGACTCCAAAAAATTAAAAAGAAAACGATAAGCAAAGCCAAATTAAACATGAGAGCACAAAAGAAAACAAAGATCACAAATCTGATTTTGGACAACATAGAATTTGGGGCAAAAGTATTGCACTTGACAAAAAGGGTATATTTTATAATGCAAAATGACTCACTCCATAATGAAGAAGTGTCACCTGACAAAAACTATAAAAATAACCTTATTTATAAATATCTTTAAAAGATCTTACCTAAAATATTAATAGACATAATAAGGTGGGTTTTATTTGAAAAAATACAGCATGGCAAAGATTGCTTGGTGTTCACACACACAAAAATTTTTTTTTCTTCTAAATCTTTCTGGTACACAAATAGACTATATTTACCAGCCAGAATAGAAATAGCCAAGATAGTATTTATTTTAATATCGTCTCATAAACAACAGGAAGCAACCACATCCCCCAGAGCTAAATAAGCAGTTGACCTGTCTTCCATGTTGTCCCAGGTGATAGTTTTAACAGATAATTTTGTTGAGAAACAGTTTTCCCTTGGTCTCTTGCACTCCTACCAGTATTGGGAGTGTATCGAGATTGTAACAGCTCTTTTACCTGGGCCATTTTTCAGGATTTTTATGTAGCTATCTTTTTTTTTTTTTTGACTGAGAAATAAATCTTCATTTGTTTTTAGCATTGATATTTGGGAGATATTACCACAATATCATCTAGGCTATCCTAGCTAATACCACCTCCTTATGTAACATAAACTCCTCCCCAGACCTTGCCAAACTGGAGCTAGCAAGATTTTGTGTGTCACTTCCTTGAATTACTGTTCGCTTCATTTGCCTGTGGTTTTCCTCATTATAATGCCATTACCCAATGATGTGGGCCCTAGAAGTGGTACATGTGCAAGTACAACTTTTACTCATATCCTAATGCTGTTTATCACTTACTGGATCTTGGCTCATCCTGTTATCATTCTTGAAAGGTGTGGTAACGTCTACCGCCAGGCAAAGAATAGGCTTGCTTACTGGTTGCTACCAAACTGATAGGTTTCTTAAGCTCAACGTTCCTCAGATTTGACACAAACCCAATGTGCGGGTATGAGCTACCTGGGCCCACTCTGTTGCCCTGTGAGGCTTCGGGACAGGGAAAACAGACAACCCTTTGCTGTGCTTGCTCTGGTACTGTCTTGCTCTTGTTTAATTTTGGCACTCATGGGATTGTGGCAGGTTTGCTCTTTGCCATCCTCATTAAGATTGGAGCTCTTCCCTGAGAGTTTATGAGGGCCACTGCCTAATGAAATGGGTATCTTTCTAGCTTCTATATGAGAGAATTAGTCAGTCAAAATGATGTTCTATGAAAAGAGCTTACATATTTGGCAATAACATCCTTGTTTTCAAGTTGAGCAATATCATACAGAATGACAGCACACCGAGAGAGTAGTTCGGGTTCATCAGAAACCAGTAGGTTGATCAAAGCTGGAATAGCTCCTGCTTCTACTAGAGCATGCACTATCTTTGCATGGGTTGAGATATTACTCAATAACCCAACTGTTTTGCACTGTAATTTTATTTTGGAACCTTTTAATAGATCGATTAAGGCAGGAATGGTACCTGAAATGAAAAGATCAAGAAAAAGCATGAATTGTTTGTAAATATTGGTAGTCAATTTATCATGGTAAGATTTAAATAATGTTTATGGGCATTGTCATAAAAACAGTTAGCAAATAATTCTATAAAATATTTATAAAATTATCATTTGAAACTACACAAATGTACTTTTCTGTCTTTTCTATAGTGTAGGCGGCTCTCATTGTTTACACATAGCCGCCCACAATCATACATTTCATATTGGTGATACTAAGTCACCTCTGAAACACTGAATTTTGACTTAAGATCATTGATATATAAATTATTTGAGCTACCATATGGTAGAGTTCAGTTTTGGTTACTGCATCAATTTTTTGTGTGTGTGTGTGAGATAAGTGTTTTTTTTTTTTTTTTTTTACATCTTTATTGGAGTATAATTGCTTTACAACTGCATCAACTTTGTGTGGCAGTTGTCTGTATAATTATTTGAACATTTTATTATGTTTTACCCATATTTTATACAATCAACTGAAAAATGAAAAGTGCTTAATCTAGTATAAAGCAGTCTTAGCCTCATTAATTACAGTTTGTTCAAAGATGGAAATTATTGGGCGTGGTGAAAATAGAAAATATGGCTTCAGTTGGATGCTTGTTACTTTAGTTCAATGTGAAGGAAAAACATTAAAGAGTACACATGACATGCTGGAAATATCATGGGTATAATTAGGGATGTATATATGTATTTAGCTACCTTAAATGAAACCTCCATCATGATTTGTTTATCTGTGGTTCACTTTTTTTGGACAAAGAGCTTTTTGTACATGTTTTTAGGAACATATTAGGGGACTACCTACAATAAATTTTTCATTCATTCAATAAATATTTATGAAGCATCTCATTTGTGCCCAATATTCACATTAGAGTAATGGCTACCATAATGGATAGTGTAGATAGAATATTTCTATCATTTCAGAAAGTTATAATGGGAAGTGCTATTCTCAAAACAATCCTGTGAGGTAGTAACTATTTTATTAATGAGGAAATTAGGCATAGAGAGAGTAAGCAATTAGCCTAAGTTCTAAATGTAGAGCTAGTTACAAACCCAGGCCTGACATTGCAACTGCTATTTTTACAAATAAAGTGTACAAGTACAGAATAGGGATAATTTTTAAGTGAAAGTAAACATAAGGATAGTATGAGGAAGTAATTTAATATAATTTTTAAGTTCACAAACTTTTAGAGAAATGAGATTTATATAGTTTTTTGATCCTGTGCAGCTTCCACTTGGAATATAAAATATAAGGTTTACAGGTAAAGGAAATGATCTTAGAAAAATAGAAAGTTAAAATCAACTAAAAAGTTTTCTCCATAATTAAAAATACATTTTAAAGTGACTGAATAAATCTCTACATAAAATAGCATAAGCAAAAGATAGTTAATAGATTTTGCATCACCTGCATCCAAAATACATTTCCAGTATTCATCATTTGCTAAGCAGATTACTTCTAAAGACATGACAGCCATCATCCTTCATTTATAGCTTTCACACTGCAACATTTCTGGTAAGTTTTCAACAGAAAAATACACATTGTAATTTCATAAGAGGTAATGGAATGATTTATTCTCGTTCTGTACAGGTCAAGTGAAGCCATGAGTTGAGATCACCAACATCACCACCAACTGCATTCATTAAATTTCCCTGTGCATGTGAGGTGCTTAAACGGATTGAACACCCATGTTCTTTGAAGTTTATAATCTATATAATTAGTATTAAAAAATTCTGAAATTTTTTATCTTTGGTCTGAATGACCTAGATTGGCTGGCCACATGGTTCAAATTCACTTGGAAAATAGTATACCTCTCTCTTGCCTGATATCAGTTGTTGAATAAAATTTGAGTATGGGTTTTCAAGGAGAGCAAAGTAAACTACATTACTGTCAATAAAATTTTAATATCCATTAAAGCTTTATACATTTCCTGAGTATGAAGAAGATACTTTTAAAAAATCTTGAATGAACTTATACTCCAGACAGGAAATAATACAAATATACATGATTCTAAACAATATCTCTGGTTCAAGCAAAACCACATAGAAATATCTTTACCCAGCCCCTATAACAACAAATCTGGTCCTGGCTCCTACCTAGCTGGTTCACTCCATAGTACTCTCTTTTAAAATTCAGCTTCCACTCCAAGAGCTAATCCTGGGGAGTTCTAATAAACTCTAATTCTTCTTTTACTCATAGTGGAAATGGGTAGTGTGAGGAGAAAGAGCTATTATAGGGCACGAAGCAAAGAAGCAGTGGCCAGACGCTCATGGTTACGGTTGTGTTCATGTCATTATCAGGATTTCCCAACAATCGTAGGAAGGAGTGGCTATCAAGAATTTTTTGTGCCATCAGGCTATTACTGTTAGGGGCCAGAAGGTCCTACCACTGCATTTCAAATGTGTTAGCCTTTATCAAAAGCAGCAGGATAGCCTTCTTAGTTACCTCTCAAAAGACTAAGATATAATGATATATATGCATACAAATAAACACTGAAAACCCCATCCAGTATCTCTTGGGCTGATATACTTGGAGTGTGTTCCCAGCACCCAGTAAATTCCAAAATCAGGTATTGAGCCAGTTTTGAAACTAGTTACTCAGACTTTGTGCATCAGTAGGTTGAAAATCTTATTTATTTATCTTATCCCATCCTAAAACGAGTTGTTGGGAGAAATGTCAGTTCTCATTCTCCAATTTGTTTAATTTTTCCTTTAGTTTTTTTTTTTTTTTTTTTTTTTTTTTTGTGGTATGCGGGCCTCTCACTGTTGTGGCCTCTCCCGTTGCGGAGCACAGGCTCCAGATGCGCAGGCTCAGCGGCCATGGCTCACGGGCCCAGCCGCTCCGCGGCATATGGGATCCTCCCGGACCGGGGCACGAACCCGTATCCCCTGCATCGGCAGGCAGACTCTCAACCACTGCACCACCAGGGAGGCCCTCCTTTAGTTTTATTAAAGTAATATATGCTCATGATTCAGAGTTAAATGTTACTAAAAAGCCTACAGCAAAATATAACGGTTCTTTACCCCACCCTCTCCACTTTTCTGAATTTCTCTCTCTAGATAGTACCACTTTGGACTCTTTCCCTATACCTTCTGTGATTTACATATCTCCACATTTCTAAATATTTATACACAGTTACCTTTGGCTATTTCAATTTTAGACATCATTGACTGACTTCTTGTCATGGTAAGTGGGAAACTAGCTCTTTCAACACTGCTCTGCCATTTCCTCTGCTCCCCCCCTTCCCTATATTTATAGCTTTTAGTTAAATGAAAATTCAACACTTACATTATAATGCCTATACAGATATTATTCACAGCTAAGTACTGCAGTGTACTACCTTGTGTCTCCTTACTTTTGCTTTTCCTGGAGGTAATAATTTCCTTATTTTATTTCATCTGCTTAGTTTTCTTTGTACCTGTTGGTCATTCCTCCCACACTTTCCTTTTGGTCTGGATACAGTTTCCATTCTGGGACTTCCCTTTGCTGTCATCTTTGAAATTCCCTTTGCTTTTCTCTTGGGTCAGATTCCCAGTTTCCTGTTAGTTGGGGAGAATCCCCGCTTTAGATCTTTAGGTCTTTCCTGGTCAGCCTCTGCAGAGAGCACTCCTGACTGGCACTGCCAGTTCTCCAGCCAGCCTATTAGGGATTTATGGTGTGAATCTGAGATGTTCTCAGCTTTCCCAGAGTTGGCTAGGAATGATTTCTCTGGTCTGCTAGGTCCTAAGACTTGCCTGTCTGTTTTCAATATTTTATTGCTTTTTCCTGTTTTCCCTTCAATGCTTGTTTGCTGCTATTTAATCTCTACGTAATTTTAGTAGGGTCTTGAGAGGGAGTAAAATTAGATGTGTACATTCAGTTGGCCAGTAACTCTTACCTGTATAATATTTCTGGCTAGATTGAATATAAATTGGCGGAAAAAACCTCAAATAGAATTTTTCACAAAATATTATCAAAATATGAGGAAAGATGTTGCTGAATCTGTCTCTAAAATTAGGATGTGAGGAATGAATTGGAAGGAATCTTATATTTTCCACTCAAACTTTATTTCCTACCTCTTTTTTTTTTTTTTTTTTTTTAATGGAGCCGAGGATGGCTGGACTTTTGGAGAAAGTTGGAATAAAAATAAATATAATTGTGTGAAATATCATCTGGGTTATTATTCTTTTACTTTAATTTAGAAATAAAACTACTTTTACACACACAAAAATAGTCCAGTATTATTTGTATTTCTGATTTTAACTCAAAATATGATGCGTGCTTTACTTTGTTTTATTTCAGAATAAGTACCAATAATTAAACTGAATCATGATCAGAACATTTATTTATAAAGAGATTACGTGTTCTGTACTCACCTACCAAAGTTTTCCAAACTGGGAGTTCAGGAATATTTAACTCTATTACATGCTTGAGAACCTCCGTGTGAAAGGTTAGCACTGCTAAATGAATTATATTATTTCCTTTAATATCTGTTTTTCTCCAGTTAGCTCCAAGAGAAAGTAGGTACTGAATAGTGTCCAGTGCTCCCGAAGTGGCAGCAAGTAACAGTGGAGTACACTGATTCCTAAAAACCAAGGAATATGTCATAATAATTGAGCACACACATAGTGTCAAATTTACTTCTTGTAAAACTATCCAAATGGCTGTTGGAGGAAGTCTGATTTATACATCATCTTCTCTTCCTTACATAGTGTTGTTCTGTATATTCCCCATGTCAGTAGATTTGCCCCCCTTGCCTTGGCTACCCCTACCCTCCCTCCCAACTTGATTATCATGCATTACAATTTGTTTGGAAGTTGATAATGTATAGAGTTCTTAGACTATACTATCTCATTGGCTCCCTACAATTCTATGAGTGAAGCAAGGCAAGTATTATCAGCCCATTTTACAAATGATGAAACTGAGGCTCAAGTAGTGCTCCAGCCCATTTCTTTTTTTTTTTTTGTTATTACTTTTTAACATCTTATTGAAGTATAATTGCTTTACAGTGGTGTGTTAGTTTCTGCTTTATAACATAGTGAATCAGCTATACATTTACATATATCCTCATATCTCTTCCCTCTTGCATCTCCCCCCTCTTGCATCTCCCTCCCACCCTCCCTATTCCACCCTTCTATGTGGTCACAAAGCACCGAGCTGATCTCCCTGTGCTATGCGGTTGCTAACCCATTCTTTACAATTCATGTCCACTTCTCAAATCCTAGCTTCCTCAGTGTGGCAGAAACTAACAGTTTTTCTCAAAAACCCACTATCTGCTTTTTAGATGGTGAAGAGTTTTTGGTTGGGCACATGGCAGTCCAGCCAAATGCTACATTTCCTACCTCCTCGTATAGGTAGGTATGGCCACATGACTGAGTTTGACCTGTGTGATATTAGTAGAAGTTACCTGGGCAATTCCCTAAAGAGAAATGGAGTGTGTCATTACTTTTCCTCTCTCTTTCTTCTCATGGCTAGAATGCAGGCATAATAATGAAAGCCGGAGTTGCCATTTTGTACCAGGATATGGAAACCACATGTGAAGAAGCAACAAGAGGACGTCTGGGTCTCTCATATTGCCAAATCATTATGCCAGCCCTCGACCACCAACCCAGACTTCATGAAAAAGAACTACGTTTATCTTTTTTAAACTACAGGTATTTGGGGCTAGCTTTGTCACAGCAACTTCAACTGTATCTTAACTAACAGGTCTACTGACTAGCAATGTCACCTTAAGCAACTTGGGTTACTTTCTTGTCGGTAAAATTATGAGAGTAACAAAAATCAGCTGACAGTTTTGGTGTAAGGGGTGAATAAGGTGCTCATTAGCACAGTCTTCATACATAGTCCCCCTGCCTTTTTTTCACATCACATTGCCTCAAACACTACTTTTATTTTTTATCCTTATACCCATGCCTTCTTCTCTTCATGAAGCCCTTTTCTCTTGCTGCCTGTCCTTGAACGCTCACCAATATCCAGCTGGCCCCAAGCTTCTCCTCTTTTTCCTGGGCCCAGGAGAAATTCATCCTTTACAAGTAAACATCTCTTCATTTTCTCCCTTTTCTACTCTAACAGGAGTGTTCTCCTCCTGTTCCTGTCTTTCGCCTACTCAGTGGTAGGAATAAAGATAACTCTGGGGCTTCCCTGGTGGCGCAGTGGTTGAGAGTCCGCCTGCCGATGCAGGGGACACGGGTTCATGCCCCGGTCCGGGAAGATCCCACATGCCGCGGAGCGGCTAGGCCCATGAGCCACAACTACTGAGCCTGCACGTCTGGAGTCTGTACTCCGCAACAGGAGAGGCCGCGATAGTGAGAGGCCCGCACACCGCAATGAAGAGTGGCCCCCGCTTGCCACAACTAGAGAAAGCCCTCGCACAGAAACGAAGACCCAACACAGCAAAAATTAGTTAATTAATTAATAAACTCCTAGCCCTAACATCTTCTTAAAAAAATAAAAATCATACATTGGAATATCGCCATTAGAATGTGTGATTTAAAAAAAAAAGATAACTTTGACTTCTAACATCATCACTCTGATATTCCTCACTTGAAAAATATGTTAGCAAGTTATATTATGACCCTTTCCAGTTCCACACTGCCACCGCCCCCTGCCAACTGGGTCCTCTTCCGCCAGTCTAGCTCATGTATTGGCTGCCTCGCCAACATGCCTCCTTCCATTCAGCACCCATGCTAGCTACCATCTGTGTCCTGATCTCTCAGGTCCTTGTCATACCTTCATTTGTGCTCCACATTCATACGCACCAGCCTGGTCACACTCCTCATTGGCTCCACATAGATCTCAACCTTGGTAACTGTCTTCTCTACGAATCCTTTGCTTCTTCCTTAAGTTCACAGATAGCTTCTTACTTCTACCTCTGATTTTCAATTGTTTGACCTTTTACAATCCACCCAGTCTTTTAGCTCCCTTCTGCTCAAAGACACATTGTCAAAATATGACAGAACTAGGAACTGAACTCAGGTCTCCACATTCCATGGCTCTTTCCAGAATCCATTTGCTGGACAATCTATTAGCCAGAGACCCTGGTTTCCCGAAAGCTTTTCCACACACATCTCTGCCCCAACCTAGGGAGGATTTATTTCTACACTGAATAATAATCGACAAGTTATTTGAAGACCCCAAAATATCTGAAACTATGCCTAAACCAAAATAATAACCTGGTATTTAGATTACTAGCCAAGAATGTACCCTCAGGAGAAGGTTTACCTCTACCCTAAAGGTTGCTAAATTGTGAAACAGAATACCGTTTGGGATGTTTCCCTATTGCAAAGTTATTTTCTTTTTTTTAATGTCTTTCTATTCTGGATACAACTAGGTATTTCCTCTACTGTCCACTGTCTATCCACCTTGGTCTGGAGCCCTCAGGCTGCCTCCTGGTTGTATAAGGTCCAATTTAGAACAACTTTCTCCTCCCTTGTCTCATGCTTCTTCCAGGACACTAAGTATCAGTAGTTAAC